>NC_091100.1:162500-225000 GCF_024713975.1 Paralichthys olivaceus
AACACGCTCGCCACGAGGCAGGGATCATATCGTTGGTCGACCAGCGGTCAACACGACACCTGGGCTTCTATTGACTGGGGAATCTGAGAGCAGACGATTCACGAGCGCACATACAGCCGCCTGAGTGAAGGGCTGAAGCTGGAGCAGGAAACCGTGCGAGCAACAACATATCTGAGTGTAAGCACAGTCTGAGCAGAAGCAGAGCACATGGAAGTCCAACAGGAGCCACTTGAGTTCAAGGGCAGAGGTCTGACGAAAAGAACTGAAAGACCACGCTCTTGATTAAAGATAGGACAAAAAACCCCATACATATATATATACACACACACAATACACACACACACACACTACCTGAGCTGGAGTCCCTCCAGTCCCTCCAGCTGCCCAGTGATGGTGGACACGTCCTCCCAGCAGGACAACAGACTGCGACACATGTCCAACCACTTGACGTCTGATCACTGACGTTAAGGCTTCACTGAACACGATCACAAGCACAGTGACAACAATCACACATCACGTGTCCAGATCAACACTTAACTGGACCTTAAACAACACACGACGAGTGTGAAGCTGATTCCACAGAGACACACTCAGACCAAGTTAAAGTTCTGTGGCCATAGTTTGGATCTGGATGTGCTTTGGTGTCCACATACTTTTGGCCGAGTATTCGACTCTGAATGGAACAATAAAAACTTCTTGTTTAAGTTCAGCAGAGAGTTATGGTTAAAGATACCGGGGGTTGTTTTCCTGATTTCTCCGTCACTTCCAGGTCCGTTCACTTGACTGTCTCCAAGCAACACTGTCGTCAGACTCTGTAAACTAGAGACACAAGCAGGAGATGAAATGAACTGATCTTCATCTTCTCCTCTTCCTCCTCACAGCATCGTACCTGCGCTCCTGGATGGGCTTCTTCTTAAACATGGTGGAAACTTCGTCACTCAGCAGCTTCTCTGTGTCGTTGCCGTAAACCTGTCGCACAGCGGTCAGGTAGTCCAAGCCAAAGCTCACCTTCCCCGGACGGACGAAGGAGCCGCCTGCAGCATGTCTGAGAGACAACAGCTGATGAGTCAGTCATTTGATTCCAACTCTAATTGTTGAATCTATCTAATCTACATCACTGGTCATCAGACAAGTTATTTTATCAAAATAAAAATGATTCTCATTTTGATCCTTACAGTCACAGACTGGAAATAATAATAATAAAAATATCTCTGATAGTCTGCCATCTTGTGATGAAGACGTTTTAGAGTCAGTGCAGCAGTGACGGTACCGAGGTCCCGCCCACACATGCTCTCATGACCAACCATGAGTCACTCTCAGCTGTCAATCAGGATAACTTGAGTTCATGTCTGAAACTTTTTAACCTTAAACCTCAGTTTGATCAAAGTGAGTCTGATGAGTGAAGGTGGAGAACGTTTCCTCCTTCGCTCCCTGAGTCTGTTCTCTCACTCTGCTGAGTGGGTTCATCTCCTGAGAGAACAAGTGACTGAGAGTCTCCATCAGCTGAAGAGTGAAGCTGAACTGAGATCAGTTCTTAACAACCAGAGTTTATCTCCAATGTTCAGCAGAAACCTTCAAACATGAAGAACTCGGATTCATCGAGCTGCTCAAGTTTACCTGCATGTGAAATACTGGACTCCATCATGGCTGCCGTCATGTTTACCTCTGCCAGGGTCGTCCCACTCCACACCGAGCCACAGGCCTGAACACACACACAGACACACACACACAGACACACACAACACAGACACACACAACACAGACACACACAACACAGACACACGCAACACAGACACAGACACACACACAGACACAGAGACACAGACACACGCAACACAGACACACACACACACAGACACACAGACACACACACACAGACACACACACACACACACAGACACACAGACACACACAGACACACACACACACACAGACACACACACACACACACACACACACAGACACACACACAGACACACACACACAGACACACACACACACACAACACAACACACACAGACACACACAACACAGACACACACACACACACACAGACACACACACATTTGAAACACAAACTTGGACCTAAATGAATCTATATAAATAACTGTATATTAATGAATATATAGAAATAAACCTCTATCAATACCTCTATATAAATAATCATCAATCAATCAGTCTATCGTGTTTACATGGATTCATATCTATGTATATGTGTATGAATATTAAATACAGTCTCTGGTATCCATCCATATAATGAGTTGCGGTGTCCCGGTTCTGACCTTCTGTCGGTGGTACCGGGCCCACGTACCGGACCGTGGCCCGCTCCGCGCCGCAGAACACCCGCCGGCCCACCGCATCGTCCGGTACCTCCGGCTCCGTGGGTTCGATTCCCATGGAGAAGACACAAGGTCACAGAAGGAGACGTTCAGAGTTAGCTTCCTCAGCTAAGAGTTAGCTTCCTCAGCTAAGAGTTAGCTTCCTCAGCTAAGAGTTAGCTTCCTCAGCTATCGAACCACAACACAACCCCGCTGCACCGGAAGCGACTCATTTCAATGTCGTACCTGTTTCCGCTTGAAGCTTTAAATACAAGGAACTTATAATTTATAAATGAACAGAGAAAAAGTTCGACGTTTATTTTAATATCTTTACTTCTCAGGTGCTTGGTCACAGTTATCTGACCGGAAGTCTGTCGCTCACTGTTCACATCACAATGAAACTCTTGAAACATTTGCGGAACCTTTGCGTTAATGTTACCGTGTTTCCCTGGGGACAGAATTGTCAGTAGCACAGCAGTGTGCGACTGGAGAACATGTGAACGATCGTTTCCGCTCAAGTTTGTGTTTATTGTTCATTTATCATTAAATTTAACGAGAGAAGAAGAACAAGAAGAAAAGGAGGCGGGAGCGGAAGTGGCGCTGGAACAATCTGAAGAAACAATGAAGAAGAAAGTTGACCACAGGTTTGTTTACTTTGTTTTACACGAACACAGTTATTGTGACGGACTTAACATTCTGATGTTACTGTGGTTAACGTTAATCTGTAATCTGTCATCTATATATCTATATATCATCTGTATATCTATCTATCTACCATCTATATATCATCTGTATATCTATCTATCTACCATCTATATATCTATATATCATCTGTATATCTATCTATCTACCATCTATATATCTATATATCATCTATCTACCATCTATATATCTATATATCATCTGTATATCTATCTATCTACCATCTATATATCTATATATCATCTATATATCTATCAATCTATCATCTATATATCTATATATCATCTGTATATCTATCTATCTACCATCTATATATCTATATATCATCTATATATCTATCTATCTACCATCTATATATCTATCTACCATCTATATATCTATCTATCTACCATCTATATATCTATATATCATCTATATATCTATCTATCTACCATCTATATATCTATCTACCATCTATATATCTGTCTACCATCTATATATCTATATATCATCTGTATATCTATCTATCTACCATCTATATATCTATATATCATCTGTATATCTATCTATCTACCATCTATATATCTATATATCATCTATCTATCTATCTACCATCTATATATCTATCAATCTATCATCTATCTATCTACCATCTATATATCTGTCTATCTACCATCTATATCTCTATATATCATCTGTATATCTATCTATCTACCATCTATATATCTATATATCATCTGTATATCTATCTATCTACCATCTATATATCTATCTACCATCTATATATCTGTCTACCATCTATATATCTATCTACCATCTATATATCTGTCTACCATCTATATATCTGTCTGCCATCTATATATCTATATATCATCTATATATCTATCAATCTATCATCTATATATCTATATATCATCTGTATATCTATCAATCTATCATCTATATATCTATCTACCATCTATATATCTGTCTATCATCTATATATCTATCAATCTATCATCTATATATCTATATATCATCTGTATATCTATCTATCTACCATCTATATATCTATATATCATCTGTATATCTATCAATCTATCATCTATATATCTATCTACCATCTATACATCTATCTATCTACCATCTATATATCTATATATCATCTGTATATCTATCAATCTATCATCTATATATCTATCTACCATCTATACATCTATCTATCTACCATCTATATATCTATATATCATCTATATATCTATCTATCTACCATCTATATATCTGTCTATCATCTATATATCTATCAATCTATCATCTATATATCTGTCTACCATCTATATATCTATCTACCATCTATATATCTATCAATCTATCATCTGTATATCTATCTATCTACCATCTACATATCTATCAATCTATCATCTATATATCTATCAATCTACCAATCTATCAATCTATCAATCTACCAATCTATCATCTATATATCTATCTACCATCTATATATCTATTTATCATCTATATATCTATATATCTACCATCTATATATCTATATATCATCTATATATCTGTCTACCATCTATATATCTATATATCTACCATCTATATATCTATATATCATCTATATATCTGTCTATCATCTATATATTTATCAATCTATCATCTATCAATCTATCATCTATATATCATCTATATATCTATCAATCCATCATCTATATATCAATCTATCATCTATATATCTATCTACCATCTATATATCTGTGTACCATCTATATATCTATCAATCTATCATCTATATATCTATCAATCTATCATCTGTATATCAATCTATCATCTATATATCTATATATCATCTATATATCTATATATCCTCTATATATCTGTCTATCATCTATATATCTATCAATCTATCATCTATATATCTACCAATCTATCATCTATCAATCTACCATCTATATATCTATCAATCTATCATCTATATATCTATCTACCATCTATATATCTATATATCATCTGTATATCAATCTATCATCTATATATCTATCAATCTATCATCTATCAATCTATCATCTATCAATCTATCATCTATCATCTATCAATCTATCATCTATCAATCTACCAATCTATCATCTATATATCTGTCTATCATCTATATATCATCTATATATCTATATATCCTCTATATATCTGTCTATCATCTATATATCTATCAATCTATCATCTATCAATCTATCATCTATCAATCTACCAATCTATCATCTATATATCTATCTCTCCATGTGAAATCCTGTCCTCTCCTTTGTCCTCAGTGCGGAGGCGTCTTCAGAACCGTCCTCTGACTACGTGGTGGGTCAGGTGTCTGGGAGTTTGTTTAAAAAGAGTTCTGCAGCGTCCGGCTCGCTGGCGACGTTGTTCAGCAGCACGACACCGGCTGCGTCTCTTCTGTTTCAGCCTGCGCCCGAGGTGAGTCCAACACAGACACAGGAGGGAATCGAACGTTCTCTAATCACATGTGGGGATCTGGTGGATGTTTGTGATGGCAGCAGTGTGTGTGTCATTATGAGTGGCCGTGTGTAGGTGTGTGTTGTCACATGAGATTTTAACGTGTCCTTGTTGTCGGCAGCCCGTTCAGGGCAGCTTGCAGCAGCAGCAGAAGAAGGAGAAGGAGACGCCAGAGGTCAAAGGTCAGAAGAAGAAGCTGCCAGAGAAATCAGCGGCCGAACAGAAGCTGGAGAACAGGTGAGAAGTTCAGAAGCAGACCAATCAGAATCTAGATCAACAGAGCTGCTGGTCTTTTTCTTCTCTACGTCTTTTTGCAAAATCTGAATCACTGAATGTTTTTTTTTTTAATTGAAAAGTCTTTTCAAATACCTTCATCTGCGACTCTGTCGTCTTCTTCGTCTTCTCCCTCAGGGAAAGCAGCCTGCAGAAGGCAGATGAAGACGAGCAAGGGCAGGGGACGTCCGTGAAGAAGAAGAAGAGGAAGGCTTCAGAGGTGGGAGGAGAGAACGATGCAGAGTTCTGGGTGATGAAGAGGCAGAGGATGAAAGCCACCAGAGGGGAGGAGTCAGTGAAGAGGAAGAGAACGGTGTTTGTGGGTAACCTGCCCATCAGCTGCACCAAGAAGGTGAAGAGTGAAGAACACCACAATTCATGTTGTTGATTTAGTGTTTCCTGTTGTTGAATCATCTGACCTGAAGTTCTTCTTCTGTGCCTCAGACCCTGCGGAGCCTCTTCCGAAATAAAGGATCCATCGAGTCCATCCGCTTTCGCTCCGTGGTAAAAACACAGACACACAAACATCACAGGAAACAGTTTGTCCATCACCACAGACGCACCTCACCACGACCAACGTCTCTTAGCACCACAAAGCTTCACAGTGAAGTTCATCTGTGTGCGTTGATCAGTGACATTGTGACTGATCTCGTGTTTGAGGAGAAGTTAAAGTTCACAGAAACAAATCTGAGAAGAGTTTTTAATGAATGTGATTTTTTTGTTTTAAAAGCTGCTGTGAATCTTTAATTTAATCTTTTAATTTAAATCTAATATTTTCTTGAATGGCTCTTTGTGTTTTCAGACATTCAGATATTTAAGTCTCATCACTGTTGCCATGGTTACATCAGCGACGTGTGTAAACTGATCTCGTTTCAGTTTGAAACTCTGGTTTTGTGTTTTTGTCTGAACACAAACTGAGACTTTATTAAACAATGACGCCCACGTCCTCTTCTGATTGGTTCTGATCAGTCACATGACTCGACTACCAGCGGTGAACACAAAGCGTCGCTAACACTTCCTGTCAGGAACAGTTCCACCTCGTCGTCGCTCAGAGAAAAGAAATCTCTGCTCTGACTCTTCACCATCACTGCTCCTCCTTCAGAGGAGTTTCTGTTGCTAAGCAACCAACCACAGAGACAGTCTACTTCCTGTTTACATCACATGACCAGTGTAGGTGACCGGTCATGTGACGTGTGTTCAGTTGTGTTAGTCTGAAGTTCTGAATGTTCCCACCATCAGTCACATGATCTGTTTGTTCCCTGCAGGTCCGAGAGGATCCCTCCATGTCCCGGAAAGTCGCAGCCATCAAGTACGTTTTCAGTGTTTTTTATTCTGTACACATTAAATCTGAGAGAACAATTGATTTGTGCCTTCTCATTAAATGTTCTGATTTGTATCGTTGTAATCAAACCTGACGTTACGTCGACTTCAGGTTCAAGAGTTTGACGTTTAAAAAGAATAAAATGAAAAAAGAACTGAATAACTGGTCGGTTCTCATCTGACCGCTGCTTCTTTAATCCTTCACTGTTAACTTTCACCAATCAACAGCATCACTTCTTTCATTTATACTTCAGACGCAAAATTCACCCAAAGAAGCAAAGCGTTAACGCCTACGTGGTGTTTACAGACGAGGAGGGCGTCGCCAAGGCGTTAGAAAGGTCAGTGGCAGTAAACCTGGACCAATACCACGTCGCTATAATAATGAACTCACCACATTTACTCTGTTCCAACAGTAACGGCACGGAGATCGAGAAAGACTTCCACATCCGAGTGGACCGAGTGACTGACAGCTCATCGGTAGGTCTTCAACAGTTACAGTTAACATCTGTCCAACATCTGTGCTCAACATCACGTCTGATGATCACTCCTGTCGTGTTCTCTTGCAGCACGATCACAAACGTTCTGTTTTCGTGGGGAATCTCTCGTTCGGTGAGTTTTGCTTCGGTGTTTTGGTTCAGTGAATCGCAGCAGATGATCTTCAACACAAACTTGTTCAATCTGATTTTAGAAATGAACGAAAGTGCATTTCGACAACATTTTGAGGAGTGTGGCTCAGTGGAGGCAGTGAGACTCGTCCGAGACCAGAACTCTGGGCTGGGGAAAGGATTCGGATACGTCCTGTTTGAGGTACGACGACTCAAAGCTTACTCACGTCGTGTCATTAGTATGCTGTTATCCTCCTCATCATCACGACCACACTTCACAACAAATATTATAAATAAATCATATAAGATCTTTTACATGTGATCAATAGTTAGTATTTAAAAAGACCGTAAAGCGGAACATTGACAGTTTTTAACACATTCTACCTCCGTGTGTTCTCAGAGTCCCGACTCAGTCCAGCTGGCGTTGAAACTGGACGGCTCCAAGCTGGAGGGCCGAGCCGTCCGGGTGAAGAGGTCAGTGAAGAAAGAAAAGCAAAAGAATAAATCAAACGACAGAGGAACACCAAGGAGGCCGGGCGGAGGCCTCGCCAAGGGCCCGGGGCGGGAGAAAGGAGGTTTTAAGTCTAAAAAGAAATTCACAGGAAACCAGCAAAGGTCGACCAAAGGCTCCAGATCCTTCAAAGGACAAATGGTGGATCCAAAACAAAAGAATACAAAGAAAAAACTGAAGAAGAAAGTGAAGCCAAACAAGACTGTTCACATCTGACCTGAGGAAACTTCATCCACTAATCTTTTTGTTTTCTACAAAAACCGAGAATTAAATCTGAAAACTGAGCACATGAATTAAACTTTAACTAAAAGTTTCTGTTATTTGTTAGAATGTTCTTCTTAAATCTTTAAATTGTGAATGGAAATCAATTTTAAACTTTCACTTTGACTCCTCAATAAATCTCAACAAAGGAATCAAAGGAGCCGATCAGAATCTCACGTCAGATGAGATAAAAGGCAGTAGCTCAGTCCACAGAGACTTGGCTTGGGAACCGGAGGGTGGCCGGTTCAAGTCCAGCATGGACGGAATTTGGAGAAGTGCCAGTTCACCTCCTGGGCACTGCGGAGGTGCCCTTGAGCAAGGCACCTTCATGGCTGCCCACTGTGTTCTGTGTGTTCCGTTCACACGGATGGGTTAAATACAGAGGTCAAATTTCCCCATGTTGCTGTGTGTGGGCCCATAAAGAGGAAAATTAATCTAATCTTAATAATAAAGATGGATGACAAAGTGGAGCCAAAACCTCTGGATCACCCCTGCTGGCTGGCTGCATTATTGATCATAAACCTCCATGTTAGCAGATGGGACATGCATCAAATGTGAAATATGGTCGCTATCGTTCTCATCACACAACGGGCTGAGACATCAGAGCGCTGCTGGAAATGATTTTAAAATGTAAACGAATCTTCAGGGACATTTTGAAAATACAGTGGAAACAACACAAACCAAAGATTGACCAGAAGACAGCTGTCAATCATCTGCTCCGCCCACCTGCACGTCACAGTCAAAACACAACTTCACTGTTTGTTCAGCTTTTTATTTTTTTCTCTAACGAGGTTCATCGTCTTTAACACGAACAAAACGTTTCATCACTTTGTAAAAAGTGTTTCCATCAGATGATAACAGAACAATAAATACTGAGAGAAGCAGAGGAGACAATCTACGACTGACAACATCACGAATAACATGTTTGACAGCGCCACCTGGTGTACGAGGCCATCAGCTGATTAGGGTTTGAAACAGAGACCCGGTCCAGTTAGTCAGTACACGTACAGTTAATGTTGGAGCTTGTTAAAAGTTTTCTGACGGGATATTTTACCCCAAAACGGGTAATTTAAGTTAAAAAAAACATAACAAGCAATATTGTCACACAAACCAGGAATAAAAAACGAGTTCCCTTTAGGACGCCATGTTGGGAAGTGACGGTCCGAGTGACGGAGGCGCTGGGTGGTCGTGATGTAACGAGGAGGTCCTGGTGAGGAAGAGGAGGATGGGGGAAGGTCGGGCGGGGGTCCTTTCCTCTCAGCCCTCTCCTCATTCTATATCGTCCTCACTCAGACTCTGTGCGGTCACGATACGCTGCAAGAGAACAAGAAGGACGACAGATCAGCGGATTCAATCAGGGAGACGTCTGTCCTACGTGGATGGAGTTGGACCAGCTGCCTGGCTGAAACGGGTCCAGTTCATATAGAGCTCAGGCTTAAATTTGAGTTATTGACTGTACATAACAAATTCTGGAAAGTCATGGTCGACTCTTGTCTGGCCTACCTGGCTGATGCTGGGCAGTTTGGTGAGCAGCATCTGGAAGACGGGCGGTGGCAGAGTCTGCTGCAGGACTTGCAGCAGCTGCTGAGGCTGACCACACACTGCGATGGCGTTGGTCAGGTGGTCCACACCTTTCTCATAGTCTCCTGTGGAAGGAGGCGCAAACATATGTCTTTATCCAGGCGATTTCATCCTCCTGAGAGCGAGACTGAATAAAATGAATTTCCTGTAGGTGAGGGGGCGTTACCCTGAGCCAACAGCTCCTCCCCCAGCTGGATCTCCTCCAGGAAGAACTTCTGCACCGCCTCAGCGTCCTTCAGGTCCGGGAGCTGCAGTTTAAAACAACCTGGACATCAGAGTCTGGAAAAGACTTTTACTCATGGTCCTAAGCTGAATACTGGTCTACCTTCAGGCTAGATCAACAGACTCCATTTAGAAGAAGAGATTGTCGTCTACATCCATCAGTTTGTGTTATTGTGCGACTCTCAGAGGTGCAAGAAATCATTCATTTAGTGAAGCAAAGGTCCACACAACAACACAAACACACCTACAGAGGCAGCTGAAGACCAGCGGGTCCCTGTTCTGTCAAATCACTGCTTTAGTCTATGGAGCCTGGTGAATCTGAGCAGAGCCATTAAAAGTCTGGTGAAACAAACTGTCACATACACACATGATGTCACATGATGTCACACTGTAAACGGCCCAGTGTGTAGAATTCAGTGACATCTAGTGGTGAAGTGTCATGTTGCAGCTGAACACCCCTCCCCCAAGCTTCAGTCGTCATAAAAACTCAAAAGGTTTTAGTTTGTTCAGTCTGGACTAATGTAAAAAACATGGCGGCCTCCGTAGAGAGGGTCCCCTCCATGTAAATATAAAGTATTTGAATATAAAGTATTTAAATATAAAGTATTTAATATAAAGTTTTTAAGTATAAAGTATTTGAATATAAAGTATTTGAATATAAAGTTTTTAAGTATAAAGTATTTAAATATAAAGTATTTGAATATAAAGTTTTTAAGTATAAAGTATTTAAATATAAAGTATTTGAATATAAAGTTTTTAAGTATAAAGTATTTAAATATAAAGTATTTGAATATAAAGTTTTTAAATATAAAATATTTAAATATAAAGTATTTGAATATAAAGTATTTTCTGCGGTAAAGAAAACTACAATTCATATAGTTTCGATGAAACAAACTAGTGAGAACATCATGAGGATGGTTCATCATTAGATTTGTGGACCTTTAGAACCTGTATTACAATAACAGGATGTGATTTTAAAGAACGATTAGAATAATAAGTCTGCGTAGAACGATTGTTCACAGAAACACTGGCTTTTAAAACTGAATCCTGTTTATCGCACGTTTGATCTGACGTCTGAAAATCTGAAAGTAACCACAGAGACGAAGACGCGACAGAAGATAAGAGACAGTCCTCACCTTTGCCAGACCTGCCCTCTCCTTCGCTGCCTTCTGCTTCCTCCTCCCTGTGACCACGACAACACAGACCAAGTCATCCTCTGTTCGTTCACAACACGTGAGCAAACGTTGAGCCTCCGACAGAAAACTCACAGATAATTAAATGATTCTTTCATGTCCAAGTGTCTCTACCACTTATTTCACAAGTCATCGGCCGATCACAGGGTCAAAGACGAGCACGTGGAGAACATGAGACAGTGAACTTCAGATTCTGTCACATGTAATAAACATACATGAGGGTTGATTCAGTGTCACGTTATTACGTCTGCACAGGTCACGTGTTGAAACCAGTTTAACACGTCATCACGCCAACACGTTTTATTTCAGGAGGAAATGAGACGAATGATCGTGAGGACGGTGTCAATGTGGCAGGAAGAGGTCCAGTTACTCTGAGAAGAAAATTCTCAGGGACACGGGGCACAGGGACAACACAGGGGACAACACGGACCCACACAGAAGAAGACGGGACACGGGACAATACGGGACACAGGGACAACACGGGACACAGGGCCCACACGGGGCACAGGGACAACACGGACCCACACAGAAGAAGACGGGACACAGGGGACAATACGGGACACAGGGGACAATACGGGGTACAGGGCCAACACGGGGCAAAGGGACAACACGGACCCACACAGAAGAAGACGGGACACAGGGGACAATACGGGACACAGGGACAACACGGACCCACACAGAAGAAGACGGGACACAGGGGACAATACAGGACACAGGGGACAATACGGGACACAGGGACAACACGGACCCACACAGAAGAAGACGGGACACAGGGGACAATACGGGACACAGGGACAACATGGACCCACACAGAATAAGACGGGACACAGGGGACCATACGGGACACAGGGACAACAGGGGACAACACAGGGCACAGGGACAACACGGGACACAGGGACAACATGGACCCACACAGAAGAAGACGGGACACAGGGACAACAGGGGACAACACGGGGCACAGGGACAACATGGACCCACACAGAAGAAGACGGGACACAGGGGACCATACGGGACACAGGGACAACAGGGGACAACACGGGGCACAGGGACAACATGGACCCACACAGAAGAAGACGGGACACAGGGGACCATACGGGACACAGGGACAACAGGGGACAACACGGGGCACAGGGACAACACGGGACACAGGGACAACATGGACCCACACAGAAGAAGACGGGACACAGGGACAACACGGGACACAGGGACAACATGGACCCACACAGAAGAAGACGGGACACAGGGGACAATACGGGACACAGGGACAACAGGGGACAACACGGGGCACAGGGACAACACGGGACACAGGGACAACATGGACCCACACAGAAGAAGACGGGACACAGGGACAACACGGGACACAGGGACAACATGGACCCACACAGAAGAAGACGGGACACAGGGGACAATACGGGACACAGGGACAACAGGGGACAACACGGGGCACAGGGACAACACGGGACACAGGGACAACACGGGACACAGGGACAACATGGACCCACACAGAAGAAGACGGGACACGGGGACAACACGGGGCCGCTGAGCCTGATGAAGGTGAAGAAGAGGAGGTCAACACTCACGCTCCCGCAGCCGGTTCCTGAACTCCGGGTCGCTCCGTCTCTTCCTGTCGAAGTAAACACAGTAACCGACGAACAGAGCCCCGCACAGCCCCGCAGCTAACGCACTCGACCTGCCGCCCATCATTCCTCCAGCACCCGCTAAACTCCCGGAGGTTCTGCTGAGGGTCGAGTGGTCCTCCGGTTGTCCTCCGGTTGTCCTCCGGTTGTCCTCCGGTGGTTCTCCGGTTGTCCTCCGGTGTAAGTCGAGGTGTTCTCCGGTGGTTTGAGATCAGGCGGAGGATCAGGGCAGGAAGGACCCCTGAGGCCCTGACGTAGCTGTCTGTGCAGCGCCTGAGTGGAAATGTAAAATAAAGTATTTGTCCAGCTCATAAAGTTTAAAGATGTGTGGACGATCTAAAGTGAGTTATTGAGTAAAAGAGTCATGTATGACTTTTAAAGCTTTCATCACACAATGAACTGGACAGTAAAGTTCAGACCATCGTAAATAATAAAGCTCCTGATTACATCAGGTGAGGGGTGGAGCCAGGGTGGAGCCCTGGAGCGAACCGTGATGAAGAGGATCAAAGGACGAGCAGAAGGCTTTGTACTCGACACGTGACTCAGTTTGCTCGCTTCTGTTGTGGTCGTGTGTTTGTTGTTGCTGTGTTCGTGTTCTCCATAACTACTACACTTATCTCTACTAACAAGGATGCGATTTATCTGGACAGCAGCAGATGTTTGCTCTCAGTCATCATTACTCATCCAAGGTAAGAAATATGCTCCTGTCTCACCTGCAGTGACTGCAGTCTGCCAGCAGGGGTAGCTGTCGATCCAGCACAGCGTCCACAAAACCCACACGTTGTTTTCCGTTTATTCTCATCACAGTGTGACTTTCAATCAGGAGAAGTGAGACTTCGTAAAAAACAGAAAAGCCGTTTAAAACATAACATCAGCACTTAAGATACAATCTAGAATCATGGTCCTGTGGTTGTTTGACTCCAGAGCAGCATATGTTTTGTTTACAGACTCATGTGAGTTCACTGTGACCTTTGACCTCTGGTCTCTCATTAGTCCAAGTCAACGTTTGTGTCCAAAAGATTCTGATCCCAAAGTGTCTCATTTTATTTCAGTTTTCACCTTCAGCTGTTTGAAAACTAAAACATCTTGGCCATCAATTTTAGATAAAGATGGATGGATGAGACAAATATTCTCTATCTCCCCCTGGTGGCTGGCTGCCGTATAGGTCACAAACCTCCTCCATGTTAGCAGATGGGACAATAAAAATGTTAAAAGATGTTTCTGTCATTTCAGCTCGTTCTTCTCTCACGGAAGTTTGTTCAAGTGTTTCTGATCAGTTTGGTTTGAATCAGGTATTTGATGATGAGGACAGTTTCATGTTCATAGTGTCCTCATCACTCTGTTTAAATAACAGATGGTGAGACGAATGGTTTCAGGAAGTTTTAATGCTCATTAAAAAGGATCTCCAGGACTTTCTAATGGTCATGACAAGGTTGTTTTGAGGGTTTCAGCGGTTATTAAGAAGATTTTAGAATGTTCCAGGAGTTTTGGAGCTGATTTCTTTTTCAGGTCCTCATCTTTCAGAGCTTTATTCGAAGACCAACTTCTTCACAGCAGAGCGACTAGACTGTAGGCTCCTTCAAATGTGTCCTTCCATTCCAGAGAAACGAAGGCTCCAACAGGTGGATCCTTCTCGGCCCAACATATCCCAGGATTCATTGCACTTTGGTGATGAACAGTTTTTCAAAAAGTTTATGGCTCCAGCAAGCTCTGTTGGATCACAGAAATCCTCTGTAGACAAGACTGTCTCATTTCCTTTTGGTCTTTGTGGTGGACAAAGATCATCCCTGAATTAGAACACAGCTCCGCAGTGGACCTGACGTCCAGGGGGATTTGATCCGTCATGAGGTCCTTCAGAGGTTTTGATTTGCATCATGAAAACTGTTTTGTGTGACCTGTCAGTCGAGATCGAATGAACCAAACGACAGCAGTGGTGTGAGTGGTGAGAAATAAAATTATGAGTCTGAGACTTAATAACATAAACTCCACGTCCATCGTCCATCATGGTGGCAGATATCTTCTAACCAATGGCAGCTGAGCTCAGGAGGTCAGAGCAGGGAGAGACTGAATGATGTCGTACTCTCCGAGACGCCCCTTTACACGTTTGTTTACCAGCTGCTGTCGAGGGACTCCAGTCTTCAAAGTTCACAGTGAAGGAGGACTCAGCTTAAAATCAGCTGATCAGTGACGGAAACACTCACAACACCAACTGATCCAAACGCTCCCTCAGCTGCGTCCTGGTTGTGACGTTGTTGTCAGAGGAGAACAAAGAGTTTCCTTCCACTTCCTTTTCCTTCACAGGTTAATTGTTTGTGTTTTTAGTCTCACGTGGAACGTTGCAGCTAAAATCTGTGAGCTCAGAATATTCCTCAAATCCTGTTTCTGTGTTGTAATCTATCTATCACTGGAGCCACGCCCCTCGTGTCCACATGACCTCTGACCCTTTGAGATCCATCAGACCTGCAGCCTCTTAAATCAGCGTCATGCCTCAGGCAGCTGTGATCAGTTGTCTGGAATAAATAAAAAAGTGGTTGCCATGTTATCCTGACCTCATGTTTATTAACAGCGCCCCCTACAGAGAGAAACCATCCCATTCAAACCGCTCCCTGAAGATCTCCCATCATATTTATAACAACGTCTTTAAGTAACAAGTCAAAGTGAACTGCAGCTCTGCTACTGTTTCAAGTCCTGAAGCATCAATCAGCTGATGACGGCCATGCTCTCCGTCCAGACCTCCAACAGAAGGCCGCAGCAGCCGGGGGTCGTAAAGCTGCAGCAGCCGAGCGCTCCAGCAGCCGAGCGCTCCAGCACTAACCCATCATGGTTAAATCATCCGTCGCTCATGCTCGAGCTGTTTGGGCCCAGAATGCTGCAGAGCCACTTCCTGCTGCAGCAGCGCCACCGTGTCATTCAGATTTACGAGCTCGTTTCATTTTGATGAACAGCAGGACAGCAAGATGACACCTCCTCCTCCCTTTCTCCGCATCCGACGAGTCCGAAGATCAGCCTTCCCCGACAACCACCAAATTCGATCACTGTGCTCTCCACAGCGTTCACCATCATTTAGAGGAGTGAATATTGTTTTAAGGTCTTGACCTTTAAATGTAAAGTGCCTTGAGACAATGTAAATTATGAATTGGCGCTATATAAATAAAATTGAATTGTATTGAATTGAAGTCAGTGTGTGTTCATCAGATCAGTGTTAACTTGATGATTCAAACACTGAAAATTCACATTTTAACCAGTGAAATGATGAAATGAATCGATACGCTGATTTATGATTTAGAGTAAAAACACTGAGCAGACGTTGGATCCAGTTTTTCTTTGTGTCATCAGTAATCAGTGAAGTCAGCCAGAGACCAAACAGTTGCTTTTCAGGATCTTTTATTTCATGAACACAGCGCTTATATGAATTGAAAGAACTTAACTTAGAGTAACCGATATTTCAGCTCGCACCTCGGCTTTGTACGGTCTCTTTAGTCTCTCAGCGTCTCCACGTCTGCTTGTCTGCTTGTGGCAGATCAGCTGCTGATCACCACTCCCTGGTTCACCAGGAGGTTCTCTGAGCCTCCTCCATGTCCACAGGCTGATGACACGACCACGTCTATTATCGTTCCTCTTATCTGGAACGGGATCTCAAGAAATCTTTGATCTAGTTTCACATCCTGTCCCGAACACCAGCATCATACAGTTTAATTACCAACCCCCCTCTCCACATCACATCAGAGGCCCTTTCTACATCTAGGAAGACAGTAATCACCACTTCCTTGTTCACGCGAGCTCTCTTAATGTCTCCGTCTAAAACCAGCACTGAAGCCATTGTTGTCCTACCTGCTCTAAATCCACTTTGATAGGCAGAGAAGTTTCCCCTCTGCTCTATACACAAACACTTACCTTTCTTTCCATCATTGTACAGATTACCAGTGTGAGGGCAGTTGGCCCATATGATTCAGGATTGTCAGCTTCATGTCTCAGGATTGGCACAACCACAATGTGATGATCATGTGACGACTGCTGGTCGCTCACAAGTTGTTTCTCACATGAACGAGCCTCCAGCTGTTTTCACTGGAACTGAATGAGGTTTGACTTCACTGATTAAAATGATCCTCAGTCAGAATAAACATTAAAGTGATTGAAAATAAATCAAAAGAGAAAACATGCGGGTCCTGGGGAGCGTCTCCGCATCAAACAGGTTTATTTTGGTGAAATGTGTCAGACGCTCTGAAGCTCGGCCAGAAAATCCAGAGCACAGAAAACCCTCGACCCAGTTTGCATCAGAGTTTCATCAGATGTTTCCAATTCAGTGACAAACAGCAGCAGAGCACAGCGCCACCGGGACAACCAATCAGCTTTCAGCTCCAAGCCTCATCACTGAAAACAAGTGCAGCTGATTCAAAATAACGAGCTGCGTGGTCCCTCCGCTGATGACGTCATGAACCTTGTCGTTGTCACGTGACATCGATCGAACTCCAGAGTGAAGAGAACAGAATGAAATAAATAAAATGAACACTGAGGCTCCACCCACACCTTCCATCATCACAACCAATCACAACGTTCCAATGGAATCACACAGTTAACGTCCATGTTGTTTTCACTCAGAGGAACCTGAAGATTTTAAAACCTCACACTTTAATTTCTTAGATATTAAAGTAATAATAATAATAATGAAAATATTAAAACAACAACAATAATAACAACAATAATCATCATCATCATGTGACTTACGGAGCTGAACATGTTAGAACAGACGGAGAAACATCACAGACACAATGAAAACCAAACAAACGGCCACTTCCTCCTCATCAGCTTCTGTCACACTGTGGTAAAAGAAAACACAACACACACACACACACACACACACAGACTCACACACACACAGTCCAGCTCCTCTCTCACTTCCTGTAGTAACAGTCGCCTGCGAGTGAGAGCGACACGATGAAGCACAAACTAAACTGATCGTTTGATGTTTGCAGTGAACATTTCAAATCATTTAATGTCCGAATAGTTTAAACATGTCAAACATTCACTGGTCACATGTGACGAGTCTGAACCTGCACATTTAAAAATAATTAATTTGTTCATGATTGATTTTCTGAAAATCAACAAATAAATGGATTTGAATCAATAAAATCGGAGCTCTGAAGTAGATGATGTTTTAAAATGTCTGCTTTTGAAGCTGAAGCTCAGATCACAGATTATTGTCAATGACTTGGTCTGGTGTTGATGACATGCTCTGGACATGCTCTGGAGCAATCATGAGTCAGTGTCAGCTGTCAATCATGACGTCTCTGTTTTTCTATCATCAATAAGTAATTAAACCAAACTGATGAGAAACACTTGAACAAACATCAGAGAGAGAAGAACGAGCTGAAACGACAGAAACATCTTTAAAAACATTTATTTAACGTCTGCTTTATGTTTTTAGTTTGGTCCATGTCCCATCTGCTAACATGGAGGAGGTTTATGACCTGTACTGCAGCCAGACACTACCGTCCTGTTGATCTGTCCATCGCTTCACTGAACACATTCAAAACGACAACTTTATAAAACAGTGACACATCAGGAGTTCAATGGAGTTCATACGTCACTTCCTGTCTGTCTGCTCCACCTCTCACCTGAAGAACGAGGAGGATCTGATGCTGTTGTGAACGAGTCTGAGCAGAAAACCTGCTGCTGAGTCGTTCAGCTGTGAAACACAAACTCTGGAGACCAGTCTCTGGACACCAGTCTCTGGACACCAGTCTCTGGAGATGAGTATCTGGAGACCAGTCTCTGGACACCAGTCTCTGGAGATGAGTATCTGGAGACCAGTCTCTGGACACCAGTCTCTGGAGATGAGTATCTGGAGACCAGTCTCTGGACACCAGTCTCTGGAGATGAGTATCTGGAGATGAATCTCTGGAGATGATTCTCTGGAGACCAGTCTCTGGACACCAGTCTCTGGAGATGAGTATCTGGAGATGAATCTCTGGAGATGATTCTCTGGAGACCAGTCTCTGGAGATGATTCTCTGGAGACAGGTCTCTGGAGACCGGTCTCTGGACACCAGTCTCTGGAGATGAGTATCTGGAGACCAGTCTCTGGACACCAGTCTCTGCAGATGAATCTCTGGAGATGATTCTCTGGAGACCAGTCTCTGGACACCAGTCTCTGGACACCAGTCTCTGGAGACCAGTCTCTGGACACCAGTCTCTGGAGATGAGTATCTGGAGACCGGTCTCTGGAGACCAGTCTCTGGAGACCAGTCTCTGGACACCAGTCTCTGGAGATGAGTATCTGGAGATGAATCTCTGGAGATGATTCTCTGGAGACCAGTCTCTGGAGATGATTCTCTGGAGACAGGTCTCTGGAGACCGGTCTCTGGACACCAGTCTCTGGAGATGAGTATCTGGAGACCAGTCTCTGGACACCAGTCTCTGGAGATGAGTATCTGGAGACCAGTCTCTGGACACCAGTCTCTGGAGATGAGTATCTGGAGACCAGTCTCTGGACACCAGTCTCTGGAGACCAGTCTCTGCAGATGAATCTCTGGAGATGATTCTCTGGAGATGAGTATCTGGAGACCAGTCTCTGGATTCTACCTTGAGCTCATGTGTGAAGACAACTTTGGTGAATTAATGCTGACGCAGGTGAAATGTCCTTCTTCTATTTGAAAGTAAATAGTTTCTTTATCTTAGTGACCTCCAGCGCGCTCTGTGCGCCTGACGACACAGTCCCGTTCACTCTCTCGTCCTTAATGAAACACGCACAGTGTCAGAAGATGTTATTAAAACTGTTGATGACTGTAACTCTGCTGTTTAATATCATTATTAAGTTGTTTTATATCTTTTTCAGTTGAAGGTTCTTCTGTCACGAGAGCTCAACTAAAGCTGTTGGTTTTAATGTAAATGATGAAGTGGATCAGTAATCGGCTTCAGTTCACCTCGTCACGTCTGCATCGCCACTTTCTCGTCTACAAGTTCGTACGAATGAGTCACAGTCTGTGTGGATTCTCCCGTCAAGTTAGTTTTTATAAATCCCAACGTTTGTGTGAGAAGTGGCGCACGCAACAGTTATAAATGTGCCCCTGACTCACGTCTGAAGGAGGTGACCACTGAAAATGTTCCTGAAATCAACCTCAAACGTTGATTTAGAACTTTAGAACCTATGATTCAGGAATCATTGGTTAAGCGACTCCCACAGGAAGTCGACACAAACCAACCTCCTCTGCTTTGTCAACTCGTTGTGTTCCCACGCTCCTGATTGGGTTTCCCTGGCACTTATTCAGGTCATCATAGCGTCACGTAGATCAGAGCGAGGCGTCCTTGAGCGACAAGCAATCTGTGTCATCTCTCCATAAATCCTGAGAAGTCGACGGCCAGTTCCCCGACATCATTCCAGCTAAACTGAGCGACTTGTAACTTGAGGCGTGTTGTGTGGCTGCGGAGGATGACCCCCAGTGTCCAAATATAACTGACTCACGGCTGATTTACATGAGCACAAGCGAGGCTGCTCCAACGACCTCGACATTGGATACACGGGATGTACACGGGATCTTGTGCTCTGAGCCGCAGGGAAACACATCACCTTGTTGTGCCAGATGCAGATTTACATACAACATGCGTGTGTTGGTTTGTGACAAAGTCACAAAGAAAGAAAAAAACGTTGGATAATCACTTTTTTTTAAAAGTCTGCACCTCGAATGTGACTCATCACATGAAATGATCTTCACTGCATTTCTAAACACAACCTCAGTGTGTGTCTGTGTGTGTCTGTGTGCGTGTCTCTGTGTGTGTGTGTGTGTGTCTGTGTGTGTGTCTGTGTGTGTGTGTGTGTCTGTGTGTCTCTATGTGTGTGTGTGTGTGTCTCTGTGTGTGTGTGTGTGTGTCTGTGTGTGTGTGTGTGTGCCTGTGTGTCTGTGTGTGTCTGTGTGTGTGTGTGTGTCTGTGTGTGTGTGGTACTGGAGGTTTAAGTTTCAGTGTCGGGCTTCAGATGTTTGAGTTAAATCTAACTTTCATGTTTCCAGAAAAAGCTGCCACACGTACTCTTAAAAACGTGTTCACTGTGTTTAAACATGTGTCTCTCAAACACAAAGTGGACGTCTGTCCCTTCGTGTCCTAATAACTTGTGATGAGTGTTAACGTGTAAAGTGAGGGGGGGTGGGGGGTGAGGGTTAATACACCCAACAGATCGTCGTGGAAACCCGACAGTTGGATTATCCAACATGAGACTGTAAAGCTTCAGAACCTTTTGTGTGAGGACTCTGTGAACGCTGCTCTCCTTTGACTTTTATTCAAACAGAAACTTACAGGAAACAAACTTATCGGAGAAAAATGAGAAAATATTTTTGCTCTAAATTTCAACCTGAGCTCGAATCAAAAGCTACATAAAGAAAAGTTTGAGTTGAGAGCGAGTGAAACGTTCAAGTCTCTGAACTCAGACTGTTTCCATATTTTCTCTTTGTGTGGAGTTTGGCTCCTGGGGAAAGTGGGTCGACCACAGCGGAAGGTTGGATTTCGTCCTGCAGACGCTTCCTCACTGTGGGTGAAAGGAAAAACCCTCCGAGACCTGGACTCTGCTTCATCTGTGTCTCTGAGAGTCTTCGTCTCATTTCAACTCTTAACATTTTGAATGAATTTCAAGATACAGAATCATTAAAGAGTCAAAAACCATCGGTGGGAATTCTAACGATTTCACAGAGAGAAAAATAAACAGACACGAAAGAAAAAGGTTGAGGTTTGGAGAACGATCATTAACCGACAGGTGAAACTTTAAGACTTGATTCTAACAAACATTCAAGTTCTTCTGTTCCTGAGCAACGAGCAGTGAACATGTCCCCTGAAGGTCACGTGGTCCCTTGTCTCCAGGTTTGGTCTCCTCCGTCTTTTCAGCTGCTGATGATCCACTTTGTGTGTGAGCGAGAAATAATGTGTCTCAGAGGTCAAACCTAACAATGTCCAGAAACACTGACTCAGACATTTGTTCTCACGTCAGGAACACATCAGGAACACATCAGTAGCACGTCACAGTAGCACGTCAGGAACACGTCAGGAACACATCAGGAACATGTCAGGATCATGTCAGGATCATGTCAGGAACACGTCAGGAGCCTGTCAGGAGCACGTCAGGAACACAACTGGAACACGTCAGGAACACGTCAGGAACACAACTGGAACACGTCAGGAGCACGTCAGGAACACAACTGGAACACGTCAGGAACACGTCAGGAACACAACTGGAACACGTCAGGAACACGTCAGGAACATGTCAGGATCATGTCAGGAACACGTCAGGAGCCTGTCAGGATTACGTCAGGAACACGTCGGGAACATGTCAGGAACATGTCAGGAACATGTCAGGATTATGCCAGGAACACGTCAGGAACACATCAGGAACATGTCAGGAACATGTCAGGAACACGTCAGGAACACGTCAGGAACATGTCAGGATCATGTCAGGAACACGTCAGGAGCCTGTCAGGAACACGTCGGGAACATGTCAGGAACATGTCAGGATTATGCCAGGAACACATCAGGAACATGTCAGGAACACGTCAGGAACACGTCAGGAACATGTCAGGATCATGTCAGGAACATGTCAGGATCATGTCAGGAACATGTCAGAATCACGTCAGGGTCATGTCAGGACCATGTCAGGATCATATCAGGAACATGTCAGGATCATGTCAGGATCATGTCAGGAACATGTTAGGATCACATCAGGAACATGTCAGGATCATGTCAGGATCATGTCAGGAACATGTTAGGATCACATCAGGAACATGTCAGGATCATGTCAGGATCACATCAGGATCATGTCAGGATCATGTCAGGAACATGTTAAGATCATGTCAGGAACATGTTAGGATCACATCAGGATCATGTCAGGATCATGTCAGGAACATGTTAGGATCACATCAGGAACATGTCAGGATCATGTCAGGATCACATCAGGATCATGTCAGGATCATGTCAGGAACATGTTAAGATCATGTCAGGAACATGTTAGGATCACATCAGGATCATGTCAGGATCACATCAGGACCATGTCAGGAACATGTCAGGATCATGTCAGGAACATGTCAGGATCACGTTAGGATCATGTCAGGACCATGTCAGGACCATGTCAGGATCATGTCAGGAACATGTCAGGATCATGTCAGGATCACATCAGGATCATGTCAGGATCATGTCAGGAACATGTTAGGATCACAACAGGAACATGTCAGGATCATGTCAGAATCACATCAGGATCATGTCAGGATCATGTCAGGAACATGTTAGGATCACATCAGGAACATGTCAGGATCATGTCAGTCATTTGAACTATAACCAATATATAACTAATGAAACAATAGTTAACGAGACACTTCTGTATTTTAGAGGAATTCGATTTTCCTCTTTTACAGCCTTGAGTGTTTCCACCTCTTCCTCTGTTCGCTCGCTCCTCTTTCCATTGGCCGAGTTCCCGGACTCAGACCTCCCCTCTCACAAATATGCACTCCCCGTCCTCCCCCGCCGCCATCATCTAAACATATCCTGGCCTCAGGGGTAACTTTCCATGAGGCTGTGACTGACACCAGAGACTTTTTCCTCCTTCCCACAAAACCCGATCCATCCCCGACCTCGACCGAGGGGGAGGGGGAGGAGGAGGAGGAGGAGGGGGAGGAGGGGGAGGAGGAGGAGGAGGCGGGAGAATGAATCATGGCTGAGAACCAGATGTTGCTGTGGCTCAGGCTGTTTTTAGAGCAGCAGTGGATATTTTGATTCTATTTTTTAGTCTTGGGAAAAAGATGAGAACATGTGAAGCTGTCGAGGAAACAGAACAATAA
This sequence comes from Paralichthys olivaceus, assembly GCF_024713975.1. Lineage (NCBI taxonomy): Eukaryota > Metazoa > Chordata > Actinopteri > Pleuronectiformes > Paralichthyidae > Paralichthys > Paralichthys olivaceus. Next base: position 186,391 of record NC_091100.1, read on the forward strand.
TCACTCACATGTGATTTCCCCCATTTCTAATAATAATTCTAATAATAATCATTTCTGCACATTTCTTTGTAAAGATCTAAAGATCTTCATGATGGACAAACAAGAAAACTGATTTCCTGTTTCGTTGCAGAGGAAAGTCAGTGAAGAGTCAGATGAAGTATTGGTGTCACAGGTCTGATGCTGGGGCTCTGATATGATCAGATTAATTCAAGTGGGACAGATGCTGCTCTCAGGTTACCCACCCCCCGTCGTGGCCTTTACTTCCTGCCAGCTCGCTGACGTAGTAAATCCAGCGTCCCCTGTTTACCTTCCAGCAGCGATATCCAGGCAACAGAGCTGAAGCTGCTATATTTGGGCCTCGGCTGCGTGACCAGATAAAGAGTCAACTCGGTTCCTTTCTTGGTGCTGAATGAGTTCACGGATTAATGGCACAGAAGCCTCACGGCTAATTATAGAGCGCAGCTGCTGGGTTTGACCCTGTGAAACGCCATGTGCGCGCCACCGTGCACGCCACCATGTCCGCCACCGTGGAGGAGGAGGCACAGCTGAACAGATAGAGGAAAAACTCATTCAAGTTTTATCTGTTTAAGAGGAAGTCATTCTTCTTCTCTCCATGATAACCTGTATGTTAAAGCACCTCTGACGTGGGGCCCCTCCGAGGGCCCCTGGTGGCCCCCAGACACGTTTAAAACACGTCACTGCACCTCAACCTTCAGACGGATGTGTCTTTTCCAGAGATTTGAACCGTCGCTCTCTTCTTCGTCCTCTGATGATGAAACAGGAAACAGCAACACAACCTTCAGCTGTTTCGTCAAATGATCAGTTTCAAGGTCAAAACTTTTATTTCAGATAAAGTCACACTGATTCTTCATGTATTTGAATGATGAACATCAAACTTTGAAAACCTTAAACATCACGACACTGAGCTTTGTTTCATTCAGGCTCCACGCGAATACGTTTCAGCTCACTGTTGCTATGGTAACGCCTGGCGGAGTGTTCCAGCCTCTAATAACTGGTGTTTTTATCATGTTTGAGATTCATCCACAGCTTTTAGAAAGAAAATGTCTCATCTGTAAATGTCCAGAGTGATTTTATCTGAACAATCCAAAGATTTTCAGGCTCCACCCACACTTCTAACTTTTCATTTGAAAACTCACGACTTCCAGCAGAGAAGTTTGAAAACTCTGGAGCTGAGTTTAACTGCGGACGAACAGAAACTGAGATGTTTGGAAACGATGACGCTCACGACCTCTTACTGCTTGGATCTTTTCTGTCAGGACGTAGTTTTCACTGTTAAGTTCCTGTCACATGACCTCATCATGACTCCAACCGCCAGCGTCAGCTCCCAGAACACAACACGGAGAACCAGTGTTACTGTTGTTCACTTCTGGGTTTTACTGAGATACAGCTGTTTACATGTGGAGGAGAAGAGATGTTGAACAATCTGCAACAGTTCCCGGGGCCACACACACGCACAGTGCACGTCAGTGAACACGTTACTATTACTAACACGTTACTGTCTTCAGGCGTGTGAGTGTGAACGAGGACGAAATCTGATATGGAGCCAAAAACACTTGTGTGGAAAGAGGTTTTAGTTTGAAAACATTGTTTCAGAATGAAGCCTCAGAAGAAAAAGACAAGAAAGATTTCGTTAAACACGATTCATTTTCAATAATTAAAATATTTTATATTAAGTTTTTACTGAAACATGAATCTGTTTGACCCAAACCCTGAATCTGGAAACGTTTTCTCCACATGGCTGAAAGAGAGGGCGCCACACACACACACACGTTTGTACAGCTGTCTTAGTGGGTTAGAGCATAATGCATTCTCTAACCCATCCAACTAATGCCTAACCCTTAACCCTTTACCTTTAACCCTTTACCTTTAACCCTTAACCTAACCCTTTACCTTTAACCCTTAACCTACTGTAAACCTAATTCTAACCCTAAAACCTCAAAACATTCCATTAAAGGGGGGGTCACAAACTGAGGAGCGGCCAAAATGTCCTCACTTTGACCAAAATGTCCTCATAGGTTAAAGGCTCCAACTGGTCCTCACAAAGAAGCTGTACAAACACAAGTGTGTCACTCCATGATCGACCTTGAAGAGGGGCGTGTTATTGCAGCAGAGGGGGAGGAGACCGAAGAAGAGTGAGGGGGTGTGACAGACGAGCATGTGACCCCTGAGCAAGGCATTTCTTACCCCCCCACTCTGAAGGAAGGCCCCTCCTTCTTCTTGTGTCATTTTCTTCTGATGGTGACAACAAAAAAAAAAAAAAAGGGGGGGGGGGGGGGCGACGTCAGGTGTGAGTCATCAAAACAATCTACATCAGACTCACAGGCATTCTGACGCCATGGCAACAACACCACATGCACCATGTTGCCATGGTGACCGTTAGCCCTTCATCTGCTGCCACAAGACAGCTCTCCTCCACCTCCTCCCTCTCTCCTCCACCTCCTCCCTCTCTCCTCCACCTCCTCCCTCTCTCCTCCACCTCCTCCCTCTCTCCTCCCTCTCTCCTCCACCTCCTCCCTCTCTCCTCCACCTCCTCCCCCTCTTTCCTCCACCTCCTCCCTCTCTCCTCCACCTCCTCCCTCCCTCTCATCCACCTCCTCCCGCTCCCTCTCTCCTCCACCCTCTCCCTCTCTCTCCTCCACATCCTCCCTCTCTCTCCTCCACCCCCTCCCTCTCTCTCCTCCCTCTCTCTCCTCCACCTCCTCCCTCTCTGTCCTCCACCCCCTCCCTCTCTCTCCTCCACCTCCTCTGACTGAATTAGACGTGAACCAGAATCTTGTTTCTTTCTTTTTTATTTATTTTTGCTCGTCACATTCTACATGTTCCGCTGTCTCCGGATGTAAATACAGACTGAACACGTGTGATGGTCGAGTGTTAGGACGAGTACATACCTTCATCTTCTATAGAAACAAAACGTACTGAAAAAGAAAAATCTAAAAATGATACAGCCATGTTTACGAAGTACACGCTTCCCTTTGTCCGATATGTACACGTCCGTCTGCGGAGGACTGACACTCGAGTGTTTGTGTCCTGCTGTTGTTGCCGTAGTCAGATTATAAAAAGGGAAAAGTTCAAGGGAATCAGCCGGTGCACATTTTACGGGTCCCTCTCCTTCTTTACCTTTATGTCCCCGGCCAAGATGGTGGCTATTTCCCCCTGCATAAAGGCCCAGGGTACATTGGAGCCGACCAGCGGGCAACGCTCGCCGCTGGGGCAGTACACCTCGCCGGTGGCGCCCTGCTGCTTGATGCTCTCCCGGGAGCAGGGGAAGCAGAACTTGTGCGAGGGCACCGACGGGCACTGGACAAAGTGGGTGTCCTCCAGCCGCTCATGGCACAGGGTGCAGCACAGCGCCACGCTGCCGGGCGCCACTGAAGAGTCCGGAATGCTCTGCGGAGCCAGCGCGTGGGGCTCCATGCTACCAGGAGTGTGTGGAGCAGAGGGGTTGGCGTTCAGAGGCCCCTCCCTCTGGGCCAGTCTCCTCTGAGAGGCAGAGGACGGCGACAGGGGGCTACCGCTGTTCCGCCGTACGCCCGACGTAGTGGAGTGTACCTGATTGGCATCCTTGGGTGAGCCTGTGCCTCCAGCATTGTCAGTGGCGAGGATGAGCGCCGCCATGGGGGACTGACCGTTCTGGGCTGTGGCAGCCTCAGGGGGTGTGGTGCGGGAGTTGGGGGAGATGGTGGAGGGGGGAGCAGATGAGAACCCTGGCAGAGCGACCAGGGGCATCTTCAGGACCTCAGAGTGCGCCGGGAGCCACAGCTCGCCACCGTTCATCTTCAGGGCGCCGCCTTCACCGTCCGGCTCCGGGGACGCCTTCCTCTTCAGGCTCCGAGGGTGCTTCCCCCTGTCTGAGGAAGAGGAAGAAAGAGGGTTACACAACCACTGCACACACTGTGAACAACACACACACACACACTGAACAACACACACTAAACAACACACACACACTGAACAACACACACACACTAAACAACACACACACACTGAACAACACACACACACTAAACAACACACACACACTGAACAACACACACACACACACTGAACAACACACACTAAACAACACACACACACTAAACAACACACACACACTGAACAACACACACACACTAAACAACACACACACACTGAACAACACACACACACTAAACAACACACAAACACACACAACAACAACAACTCTCAAACACAAACACACTGAACAACACACACACACACTAAACAACACACACACACACTAAACAACACACACACACTGAACAACACACACACACACACTGAACAACAACAACTCTCAAACACAAACACACACACACTGAACAACTCACACACACAAACACACTGAACAACACACACACACAAACACACACTGAACAACAACAACTCACACACACAAACACACTGAACAACACACACACACAAACACACACTGAACAACAACAACTCACACACAAACACACACACTGAACAACACACACACACAAACACACACTGAACAACACACACACACTGAACAACACACACACACACACACTGAACAACAACAACTCACACACACACACTGAACAACACACACACACTGAACAACAACAACAACTCACACACACACACACACACACTGAACAACAACAACTCACACACACAAACACACACACACTGAACAACACACACACACACTAAACAACACACACACACTGAACAACAACAACTCACACACACAAACACACACACTGAACAACACACACACACACACACTGAACAACAACAACACACACACACTGAACAACACACACACACACTAAACAAACAGTAATTCAAACACGTGTCCAGTGTCAAAACTCGTGCACGAGATGAGCGTGTCCGCTGCAGACACGTGGTTTGACGTGGTGTCTTACGTGAGTTCGGTATTCCTCAAACATCGTACCTGTCTTTGCGGCCCCGGGTTCATATCCCATCAGCCTGTGCATGGCGGCCTGCTCCTTCTTCAACCGGCTATCGAACGTGTGTAGCGCCATCAGGTCCCGCACGGTTCTACCTTTGCCCGTCCACTCCTTGTCCGACATGTCGGACATGTCCGGCCGGTGTTTGTCTCTCGGCTCCTCGGGTCGCTTCCCGTGCTCCCCGGGGCCGTGCGCCACCAGAGCCCCGGGCAGAGCCATGTGAGCCGGGCGGCCGTTGAGCGGATGGCCGGTGGGAATGACTCCGTTCACCAGAGGCACCAGGCTGGGAGGAACCGTGCTGGTCCGGCGGGGGTTCGGGCTTTGACGGTTCAGCTCGGGAGGCTCGTCCGGTTTCGGAAATCCGTTCGGCACCGGGAGGCCGTTCGCCGACCTGCCCGCCTGGTACTCCGCTCCCAGCCGCGGAGGCCGGTCAGACAGCGGGTAGCGGTCCAGAGGCTGCGGGGGACGGGAGCCGGAGTCTCCTGCCGAGTGGTTGATGTCCTTCCCGGCGTGCTGGGGCTTCCCCGGACCCGGGGAGCGGCCGTCCTGGAGGCCGTGAGCCCGCTTCAGCTGCCGGGCGGTGTCGATGACGAACTCGACCCGGTCCGCGCCCTCGTAGTTGACGCAGCCGCGGCACACGGGCTCGGTGAAGTCCCAGATCAGGGCCCAGGGCATCCGGGGCAGGTCGCACAGGAAACACGCCTGTCTCCTGGAGGCCGACATGTTGTCTCCACACAGCGGGACTCTGACAAATGCCCGCCGGCCTCCTCGCGTCTCTGCGGGGAAGAAACGAGCAGTAGCACCGGAGACACGCGTCACACACACACCGGAGCCCCGCGCGCTCTGACCGGAGCCCGTGACGTCACAGGGCTCGTGCTCAGGTCCCTCCACGAGCCCGCGGGCGCATGCTCCAAGTGCCTGACGAAGATCGTCTCTGTATGCGTGGATGGAGGTGAGGTATCACTCCGTCTGAACATCAGTGTCGTTCAAAAGATGAGAAGAGAAGTTCACGTCTGGAAAACAGGAAGAAAAAATAATATATAATATATAAAACGTTTTTATTAAAAACTGATGACGAAACAAACAGAGGATTAGTTTCCAAGCATAGTGTTCAGTGCTTTCTGATGATAATCATATAATACAATAATAACAATGCAATAATATAATCATATAATACAATAATAGAAAGTATATAATAGTATCATATAATAATAATAATAAAATAATAATAATACATATTTAATATGGAAACTTTAATGTGGGATGCAGCTTAAAGTCCTTTACATAAAAATGCTAAAATGAAAAACATACAATGGGTATATGTGTGTCAATATACCCATGTTGTGCTTTATTCAAAGTTTTAAACAATCAATATAAAATAACAAGCAAGATATACAGATCACATGTATTTAAATGAGATTTGATAATCAAATTGAAATCTACATTTACTGGATGACAATAAATCACAGCAAAACCATGTTTGAACTTATGAAACTAGAATAAACATTTTTATTTGTATAGTCTCATATTCACTGATCACAGTTTGTCGCAGAGATCTTAACAAGAGTGTAATGGGGAATATGTTAGTCATGTGATTTGGATTTGACATAAAATACTTAAAAACTTAAAAACTTTGATTAATTTCTTGAACATGCCCCACGTCGTTAGATGATGAGTGTCACTGGCTTTAGATTCAGCATAGAAATTAAGTCACTTTTGTTTTATTCTACTGAAGAAAAACATCTATGATGCTACATGATGATGATGATGCTACATGATGATGAACCTCAAGGTTCAAGGGTTTTATTGTCATATGCACAACAATTACATTTAGCAGTTGCTGGCAATGAAAAGCTTTAGTCCCAGGCTCTCCTCTAGACATGCTCTGAATTTACAAAAATAAAAAATAAAAATAGAATATTAAAAAAAAAATACCAATACAAAAGTAGTGCAAATATTATAAGGTGAAGAGAGATGAATTATGACAGATTGGATGGGTGTCAATTGCCTCTGATTCAGTCGAGTTAAAACTGAAGCCTGGATTATTTTTGGCCCTGAATGCATCATGTGTCCCTACAGCTCTGAGCTCTGTTTAAAGATCAAACACATCAAAGGCAACGCTGCGAAGATATTTGTTCAATTATTAAGACCCACCCCCTTCCCATGGCTTCCTGTTCGTACAGCTCAACATCTGGACGTTTGACTGACAGCTGTGTTTGCTCTGACTATCAAAGTCTGACGTGTCGATTGCTTGTTGAATTAAACATGTCAGACTTCTGCTCCTCCTGTTGACGTGTTATCTGTTGAGCTCTCAGATGAATCAGCTGATGAAGCTCAGTAAGTTCTGTTGAGTCCAACACGACTCATCTCTGAGGAATCGTTTTCCGAACCAACGTGAAATTGTGTGAATTTGTCACTTGTTAGTTTCCTGTTGGGACAGTTCGATCAGGGACTGCTGGGTAACCACATGTGTTTCCTGTGGACGGTAAACAGAAGCTGCGACTTTCATCTCCACGTAACCGGGATGTCAGGATGGTAACCAACCACTCCCTGTTTACTGAGACGGTGCTAATGCTTCCTTCCTGTTGTGTTTCAGAGCTGTTTCTCATTTTAAGAAGCTTCTTCCTGGACTCGTGGGTTAGAATCATGGTCTATTGTTAGACTCATAGAACGTGAACCAGACCAAACATCTGCACAGCTGTTCACAGTGTGAGTGCTCTGACATACATGCAGGTTTGAGTTACTGGCTTTCAGGGGAGTCCAGAATTCTGACCCATGTTCAGTCCCAGGTTCAGACTCAGGTTCAGACTCAGGTTCAGACTCAGGTTCAGACCCGGGTTCAGACTCAGGTTCAGACTCAGGTTCAGACTCAGGTTCAGACCCAGGTTCAGACTCAGGTTCAGACCCAGGTTCAGACCCAGGTTCAGACTCAGGTTCAGACCCAGGTTCAGACCCTTCACTGAAGCTTCTCCCTCCACAGTGGGACTGTCACTGGCAGCAGGACTTTGTAGCGGTGGAGGAGCGGAGCAGCTGTAGTCGTGGTCACTCGGTGTCTTTGTTTGCTCAATGAATCCAAATCGTCCGGGGCTACAGTCAATTCAATTCTCGTGAGTGAATTCACTGATGAGAAGTTCAGGTGACTATTTAAACCTAGTGAAACCCAGCGCCGCCTCAAATGGATGAGCACAGCAGGAACAGACACTGAATTGTGTTCATTGTTGGAGACAGATGTTCAGAAAATGGAATCCACAACAAACAAAATAACAACACTGACATGCGGCTGCGTTTATAAAATTGGACGGCCAAGTCAAATAAACTCTTTCACTTTTGGACGCGTTGCAGTGGCGCTGATGTCACTGAGTGCAAAGTGAGGAGACAAGAGAGAAACAACAAGGCTCTCTTTTTCCTCCGGCCTCCCGACCCCCCCCCCCCCCCCTCCTAATCCTCTTTGCAGGCCTGCAGGAGAAGGTCGGCCAGCTGCCAAGGCAAGGGCTGCTGGGAAAACGTGGCGGCTGCCAAGCGCGAGCGGCGGTGGTGTTGAACACAGCTTTGTTCTGCCAGAGGCCTCAATTCAGACTGGACCACCGCCAGACCCTGGACCCCGCCCCCTCTCTCTCTCTGAGCTCTACAGCTCTTAATCGTTCGGCCCAGCTTCGTGCCAAAGAGAGAGAGAGAGAGAGAGAGATGAGGGGGTGGGGGGTGGTAATTACTCACCTCTGGAGCCAGATGTGCAACATCTGCAGCCATGATGGCTGTGTGTGTGTTTATTAAGGGGGACAGACGGGGGACAAACATGGAGGACAAGGCTCTGAGTTCAACCTGCGTTTCCAAATCAGCCCATGAGACAGTGGGGCGGAGCTACAGCTCCCTGGACGACAGAAATATTTTTAAAATAAGAGAAGCTTGAAAAGCAGATGGGAGGAGCAGATCTGTTCCTGGGAATTGACCTCGTTACCGAGCGGACATGACGATGGCAGAGCGAAGTCGTCCAGCAGCTCGGAGCCAACTCCTCTTGTCAGGAAAATGTTTCCAGACCGCAGACGATTTAAAAGGGCGGAGACGAAGGGTTGATCTTGATGTGTAACAACAGTGGGAGCCTCAGAGACTCTGAACTGAGACAAACTGCTGAAGTCTCCAGCTGAGGAGTGATCACCTCTCACCCACTATTCTGAAAGTCCTCCTCCTTCTTCAGGTGAGAGGTGGAGTGACAGACAGGAAGTGATCATGTGATCATGTTTACATCACCTGACACCAGGTCAGCTCTCATCACTACAAACTGTCTTCACGTCTTCGTCTGTCTTCTACGTGTGTGTCAGCACTTTGTCTCCAGAGACATTTGTTTATGTTTCTTCATGTTTGTGTCACGTGTTAGAAGCTCATCACCCCCCCACTCCCTCAGTGGATCAGTGGAGGACGCTCTGCTGTGTCCTCACTTCACCTGGACTTAGACTTTATACAGGAGTGAAGGAGGAGACAGACAAACTGAGTCTCACTCTGACAACACACACACACACACACACACACACACACACACACACACACACACACACACACACACACACACACACACACACACACACACACACACACACACAGTGAGTCAGAGTGCACTGGGTGCCCTTGGCGAGACAGATAAGCCGGTGTTATGTGATTATACAGCTCAGCTATTGTGCAACTCCTGACTCAGTGAGACAGACAGAGAGACAGACAGAGAGAGAGACAGAGAGAGAGACAGAGACACAGAGACAGACAGAGAGAGAGAGACACAGAGAGAGAGAGACACACAGAGAGAGAGAGAGACAGAGACACAGAGACAGACAGAGAGAGAGAGACACAGAGAGAGACAGAGACACAGAGACAGACAGAGAGAGAGAGACACAGAGAGAGACAAAGAGAGAGAGAGACAGACAGAGAGAGAGAGACTCTGACTTTGACTGTAAATTATGTCATCACCACAAGATGGCAGCGTTTGTATCGGAGATATTTTGGCTTCATATTAAGATTCCTCTTTATGGTCCCACACACAACATGCAAACATACAACATGCAAACATACAACATGCAAACATACAACATGCAAACATACAACATGCAAACATGGGGAAATTTGACCTCTGTATGTAACCCATCCGTGTGAACAGAGCACACGGAACAAACATGGAACACAATCCACACAGTGACCACACGGAACAGTGGGCAGCCATGAAGGCGACCCGGGGAGCAATTGGGGGGTTTGGTGCCTTGCTCAAGGAGGTGAACTAGCACCTTTCCAACTTCTGTCCATGCTGGACTTGAACCGACCACCCTCTGGTTCCCAAGCCAAGTCTCTCTGAACTGAGCTACTGCCTCCCCTTTTTTATTTATTTTATTTTTATAAAATAAATATATATATATATATATATATATATTTATTTTATTTTATAAAATATATATATATATTTTATTTTATAAAATAAATATATATATATATATATATGAGGAGGTGGAGACATGGGTGAATTAATGAAATGAAATCTGCTTTTTATTGTTGGTGAAAGCTCCTTACAGCGCCACCATCAGGACAAACATCCACACATAAAATAATTACAATCATGTGGAAACCTTGTGTTTGATCAAATCAAATGAAATCCGTTCTGTTTCAATCATACATCTTGTTTTGAGTTTTATTGATGCAGAGTATTTTTAAAAGGAGGATGTGGACTCGTGGATGACCTCTGACCTAAACTCACTTCCTCTTCCTCTTGGCTCAGGATCAGGGGCCGCTCAAGTGGGAGGAGCCTGGGAGGAGCTTGGCAGCAGCTCGCTGTGCGAAAACAAATGTCAGAGTCAAGAACAAATGATTTGCTCCTTGAAGGAAAGAACAGAAGTTTGAATTTCATGGACAAACCAAGAGGAAACAAAAGAGTTGTTTTTATCTGCTGATTCAATTTATACCTTTACTCCATCATTTTATTATATTCCTGGAGAATCTCTTCTTCTATCAGCAACAGATGAGCTTTGAAATGTTATCCACAAAGTTCCCATCGGATTTGTACGACTGATGTCTTTGTGTGGACTGATAACTCATCCTTCGACAACCGTTCCCACAGTTGTTCTTGTGGGAACTGTTGGTTTCTCTATGTCAATAAGATTTGAAGCTCTTCACCTTCTCTGTAAAGAGCCTTGAGATCATGTATATTAGGATTCGGATTGTTTATTTGTGATTCCTGTTCTTGACCAACAGTCTCCATGGAAACTGTAGCGCTGTAAAATCTTTCCATTGAAAAGTGTCACATTTAAAACTTCCACTGCTGCTTTTAAATGTATAATTTAAAATGTAAATGCATTATATATATATATATATATATATATATATATATTTACTAAACATCATTTCAATTCATGCAGCGTCTCATCACGGATCACCACTGTAAACACTGTGCTCACACCAGGGCCAAGGCCAACAGCAGGGGCTTATGGGTAAACGCCTTTTATGCAGGTCAAGGTTTGAATGCATTCGACAGATTTCCAGAGAACGTGGCGGCAGTTTGATGTTGGTCACTGTTGACCTGCAGGAGTTAACGTTTAACGCAGTTGTGAGCTATTCATAGGACAGCGTGACGATGAGGAAACTCAGGGTTAATTATCTCAAACTCATGAAGGCGTTTCAACTTTTCGATATCTCGCAAACAAGCGACGTCTGGAGGCTTCGATTCTGAACAGAAATCCTGCACCCAGCAGGTAGAGGGCGCTGTTCTCCTGCCACAAACCGAGGTTGAACTTTCTCCTGAGAGAAGAAGCTACGAGAACAGAAAGTTCTTTTTCTTAATAACGACGAGGGACAGAGAGCAAAAGGCCTGATGGGAAATGTGGTTTTGATTTGTGCCAAATTTATTTAATCACAGCAGCTGATGAGTAAACTCGTAAAAAGTACTCTGGCGCTTCCTGTTCGGACGATGACCTCACTCATTGACGATGAACGGTAGCTGTGAAACTCACATCCTCTGTTTATTCTGGATTTCCTGCATCTGTTCACTCACACGTTTCTGTTTTCACCTGAGGACAATCACAGGAAGAGAAGAAGAAGAGAACCACTAAACTGTGGAACTCACACCTTCACCTTCCACAGGTCTGAACTTCGTGTTGAAGGAAGATATTAAATATATATTCAATTAGTTGTCTCATAGATTCATAGATGTTTGGTAGCGTGTTCGGTTGGACGTGATTGGACGTTAATCTCAGAACAGGATTGTTTCTATGCCACATCTGTGTGTCATCAGCATCAGGTCAAAAGTCAGTTTGATGTCCCATGATGCCGAGCTTCTTTGAGGTCATGTGATTGGACTCACTGCAGCAGTTTGTTCCAGGATATAAAGACGCTGCACGATCCACAAAAGCTTCCTGTCTCCTGTTACCGACCATCAGCCGTTTCTCTTCTCTCTCTGAACCTGAGCCTCTCGCTTCAGACGGCGCTGGTTCCTGACGGAGTCTCGTCCTCTTCAATGCTCCGTCTGTCTTGCCTCTGCGTAACCACGGTGATCCCGGGGCCTCTCGTCTGTCCCGCTCCCATTGTCCCTCCACTATTGAAGGAAGGACTGAAACCAACACTGCCGTTCCCACTCGGATTCAATATGGCCGAGATCTGACACCATGTGAAGCGACGGCCCTCCTTCTCTCAGATGGATCCTGTTGCTCAGGTGCAGCTCGTCATCAAACGGGAGGAAGAGGTGAAACAGGAGGAGACAAAGAGGGAGGGGACAAAGATGGAGGATCGAAAACCTGACGGACTGACGACACGATTGTGGCGCTTCACCTCCCGGACGATGAAGATAAATGTTTCCACACCTGTCATGGCCTCTCACTCTTCAACACTGAAGCTGTCACCAAACAGGAGGACATTAAATCAGAGACAGAGACAGACAGGGAGACATTACATTGATTTCCTGGAGATTAACCTAAACCAGAGTTCCTGCTGACTTAAACCTAAACTTGACTTATGTGTTTAGGGTTAGATTAGTTCAGAGAGACTTTTGCTTCATTCCTGGAGGATGTGTCGTCTTTAGAACAAATTAATACTCAGGCTCATGTGTTCTTCATCGTGTTCTTCTCCAACGTGTTCTTCTCCATCGTGTTCTCCATCGTGTTCCTCATCGTGTTCTTCTTCATCGTGTTCTTCTCCAACGTGTTCTCCATCGTGTTCTTCTTCATCGTGTTCTCCATCGTGTTCTTCTCCAACGTGTTCTTCTTCATCGTGTTCTCCATCGTGTTCCTCATCGTGTTCTTCTTCATCGTGTTCTTCTCCATCGTGTTCTTCTTCATCGTGTTCTCCATCGTGTTCTTCTTCATCGTGTTCTCCATCGTGTTATTCTTCATCGTCTTCTTCATCGTGTTCTTCTCCATCGTGTTCCTCATCGTGTTCTTCTTCATCGTGTTCTTCTCCATCGTGTTCTTCTTCATCGTGTTCTCCATCGTGTTCCTCATCGTGTTCTTCTTCATCGTGTTCTTCTCCATCGTGTTCTTCTTCATCGTGTTCTCCATCGTGTTCTTCTTCATCGTGTTCTCCATCGTGTTATTCTTCATCGTCTTCTTCATCGTGTTCTTCTTCATCGTGTTCTCCATCGTGTTCCTCATCGTGTTCTTCTCCATCGTGTTCTCCATCGTGTTCCTCATCGTGTTCTTCTTCATCGTCTTCTTCATCGTCTTCTTCATCGTGTTCTCCATCGTGTTCCTCATCGTGTTCTTCTTCATCGTCTTCTCCATCGTGTTCTTGATCACCGTGTTCTCCATTGTGTTCTTCTTCATCGTGTTCTTCTTCATCGTGTTCTCCATCGTGTTCCTCATCGTGTTCTTCTTCATCGTGTTCTTCTTCATCGTGTTCTTCTTCGTGTTCTTCTTCATCGTGTTCTCCATCGTGTTCTTCTTCATCGTGTTCCTCATCGTGTTCTTCTTCATCGTCTTCTCCATCGTGTTCTTCTTCATCGTGTTCTTCTTCATCGTGTTCTCCATCGTGTTCTTCTTCATCATGTTCTCCATCGTGTTCCTCATCGTGTTCTTCATCATCTTCTCCATCGTGTTCTTCATCATGTTCTTCTTCATCGTGTTCTTCATCGTATTCTTCTTTATCGTGTTCTCCATCGTGTTCTTCATCATGTTCTTCTTCATCGTATTCTTCTTCATCGTGTTCTCCATCGTGTTCTCCATCGTGTTCCTCATCGTGTTCTCCATCGTGTTCCTCATCGTGTTCTTCATCGTAATATTCAAGAAGATAAATGACAGAATTAAAATACATCAACAAATAAATGAAATCTGAAACTAACGAACGAACCAGTGATTTTGACTGATGAGTGTTGATGTAGAACACGAAAATAAAGGAAGAGGAAAGTTCAGTCTGAGAATCTGAGAATCTGACTTTTACTTTGAATCTAAATCTAAAATCAGTCGCTTAGAACATTTTACTGTCGTCAAGTGAAAATGTCCTGATAACACATATATATATATACATACACACATATATACACACATATATATACATACACACATATATACACACACACACACACATATACATATATGTACACAATCTATACAAGTACACACTCCAACAAGGCAGAACATTCATCTGCAGCTCAATGACAGGACTGTGTGTGACATGTGAATGTTGAATGCTAATTGATCAATATATAATAAGTAATATATACATATAAAGATATATTAGATAAAATATAGTTAAATTCCAGGACGAACAAAGAGAAAAGTTTCACAGAAACTTGATCCAAGGGAAACGAAGCAGTCGACATGCTGGAATAATGTCATCTATTAAAACTTTAACTCCTGGAGGACAGAAGACTCAGTGGATCTCTCCTGCCCCCTGGTGGAAGTCAGGAGGAGCATGATTTCAGACAGGGGCAGAGTCATGTGCTGTTAATATAATCAGTTAATATCAAGAACTCATGGTGAGAAAGGAAACGTGTGTAATGTGACCATTCAAATTATTCTCCCTCAAACTTCTGTGATTAATCTTTATATCTGACCATAATACACTTCATGTAACTTCTGCAAATACACACACAAGTTTTACATTTTCAGACTTTTAAATTCATGATCTATTTTATTTATTTATTTGTTGATGTGCAAAATAATCGCCCCCCCATATTTAGTTTATGAAAGCTGAAACCTTTAAAGAAAAAACTAGTTTCAGCTCCATTTAACAAACCTGACGAGTCCATGTTTCTTTTTCTTCTGCTGGAAAAATCTGTTCTTATTTTGTGCAAACAAAGTGATCAAATGACCCAGACTCAGTTTTCACATAAGATTTATTGGAGCCACATACTTTAGTTAAAATCTTCAACAATCAAGATGAACAGTAATATCACAATAAATTAAAATATTTTGGGTATTTACAGCAGATATGAGGCCGGCAGTCTTTAACACTGAATAAAACCTGGAGCTTGACAACATCCATCAGTGTCCAAACATCTCCTGCGAGGCGTAGGTCATGTAGAGGAAGCCGTCCTCGTCCTGGTGGTCTTTGTACACCTGAGCCATGGTGAGGGACATGCTGCTCAGGCCGCTGTTGTTGACCAGCAGGTAAAACGCCTGAGTGGGCAGCAGAGCCATCCTGTTTCTGGGGGGGGGGGCAGAAGACAGAGAATGGTCAGTAACGAGATGTCCTGCAGACTGCACGCCGTCCATCAGCTGCTTCATGTCAGATGTTCAGTTCTAATTCAAGCATCTTAGGAATTTATTGTCCATTATGTCAGCGGAGGCTGAGACAGTCATGTGTCCCACAATGTTCAACACAAAGCAGCTAAAAGACTTTCAAAATAAAAGATCAGTGCAAAGACTCTCAAGAAGATCAGGTTTGAAACGGTTCACTTCAAAACAGACGGTAATAAAACCTCTTAAATACAGATATAAAGAGTCACACTGCATTTACTCAAACCACTGATGATTAGACATCATCAGTTGTGATGTTCCTCACATGTTCCTCACATGTTCCTCACATGTTCCTCATGAGATCAAATGTCTGAGTCAGTATCTCTGGACATTTTCTGGATCTTGTCCTGCAGCATCCACTTGGAAAGACGAGGAGGTTCCAGATGTTTTGGTGAAGAGGGCCGACGCCGTGTGGACGAGCTGTAAACAACAACACTGATCTTTACACAGCAGAGTTTAGACGCCATGTCCCGCCTCCTGCTGCTCATGTGTGAAAACAGTTTGAGTCCTCGTGTCCTCAGATGATTGTAATATGCAACTTCGCCACTAGGGGTATAAATATTTTGCATGACTCTTCACACGTGTATGACACCTGATGATGTCACTAACTCCTTCACACTGAATCTGTAACTTGACGCATCGATGACTCTGATGGAGACGCATGTTCTGGCGCCACCTCTGGTCTGAATGTTCTCGTCCGACCATTTTACTAGAAAAGAAAATGGCCGACATGTTTTAGACAAGCAACTGTCAGTTTCTGAGTTTCGTCAAAGCGACATTGAAGAATTGAAAATGAAATTAACATATAATAACCGTTATGGAAAATACATTCTGTATATTTGATGAACATAAGTCACACGTTTCTTTCACTATAAATTTGACGCTGTACTTTTATCGTATGTTTTGATCCACTGTCACTTG
Organism: Paralichthys olivaceus; assembly: GCF_024713975.1. Taxonomy (NCBI): domain Eukaryota; kingdom Metazoa; phylum Chordata; class Actinopteri; order Pleuronectiformes; family Paralichthyidae; genus Paralichthys; species Paralichthys olivaceus. The sequence goes on from NC_091100.1 coordinate 202,967, forward strand.
TGAAGTATTAAATAAAACCACCAATGTTACAGATTATTAGAACTCAAACATTTGAAATTGGAGGTTTGTGTTTAACCCTAAAATGTTCTGACTGTGAAGTTAAAGTTTTATGTGTCAGGTTTAACTAGTTTACAGTGTATATCACCATGGTAACAGACGATGCTGCTAACCTGGGACACGTCTCCAGTTGCCGTGTCGACGTGTTTCCTCTAAACATGACGACGAGCTTCAAGGTTTGTTCCTGTTGGTGGGTGTGTCGGAGGTGTTGTCCAATCAGCAGTGACTTGTATATAAACTCCGCCTTGTTATGATTGTAAAGATCAGAGTTACTTCACCTGAACTTATTTTATGAGACTGAAACATCAGAGTATTTTATTAAACAGATTTCTGCCAATGATAACCAATCAGCTGCCGCAGTGACACAACAGAGAGTTCAATGTTTGGCCCTTGAGAGCTTGTGTGCAGTGTGAATGTGGCTCCAGAGGACATCAGGAGCAGGATATTTTTTACGTTTGAAGAATCGTCACATTTACATCAGTTGTTTTTCCGATTCTTCTCCGACCCTGTTTATTTCAGAGACTCAAACACCCCCCCCCCCCCCCCCCCCCCCATCATAGTGGTGAGCAGATCATTAGGGAATGGTCGTTCATTTTCCCTTTAAGTTTCCATCAACTCACCTCTGACCTTAAAACATGGCCACCTTAAGATTCGATGATTTACATAATAAGGAATTGATTTGTCCAAACCACACAGACTTAGAGTGACATGCGTACAGAGTACAGACATGCGTACAGACACGCGTACAGACATGCATACAGACATGTGTACAGACATGTGTACAGACATGCATACAGAGTACAGACATGCATACAGACATGCATACAGACATGCATACAGACATGCATACAGACATGCGTACAGAGTACAGACATGCGTACAGAGTACAGACATGCGTACAGAGTACAGACATGCATACAGACATGCGTACAGAGTACAGACATGCATACAGATATGCGTACAGAGTACAGACATGCGTACAGAGTACAGACACGCGTACAGAGTACAGACACGCGTACAGACATGCGTACAGTGTACAGACATGCGTACAGAGTACAGACACACGTACAGACATGCGTACAGAGTACAGACACGCATACAGAGTACAGACACGCGTACAGAGTACAGACACGCGTACAGAGTACAGACACGCGTACAGACATGCGTACAGAGTACAGACACGCGTACAGAGTACAGACATGCATACAGACATGTGTACAGAGTACAGACATGCATACAGAGTACAGACACGCGTACAGACATGCGTACAGAGTACAGACACGCGTACAGAGTACAGACAAGCGTACAGAGTACAGACACGCATACAGACATGCGTACAGAGTACAGACACACGTACAGACATGCGGACACGCGTACAGAGTACAGACATGTGTACAGACACGTGTACAGAGTACAGACACGCGTACAGACACGCGTACAGACATGCGTACAGAGTACAGACACGCGTACAGAGTACAGACACGCGTACAGACATGCGCACAGAGTACAGACACGCGTACAGAGTACAGACACGCATACAGACATGCGTACAGAGTACAGACCTGTGTACAGACACGTGTACAGAGTACAGACACGTGTACAGAGTACAGACACACGTACAGAGTACAGACACGCGTACAGACATGCGCACAGAGTACAGACACGCGTACAGAGTACAGACACGCATACAGACATGCGTACAGAGTACAGACCTGTGTACAGACACGCGTACAGAGTACAGACACGCGTACAGAGTACAGACACCCGTACAGAGTACAGACACGCGTACATGTACCTGATGATGGTGATGAACTGCGTCATGCTGAGCTCGTGAGGGACCAGGAACTTGGTTTTATCCAGAGGAGGAAGAAACTTCTCTCTGTCGAACCGTTCGATGATGACCTGACATCAAAGGATGATCAGTGATGTAATCAGTGATGTAATCAGTGATGTAATCAGTGATGTAATCAGTGTCACTTCAACATTTTATAACTATAAAACTTATAGTTAACATTTTAAAACTATAAAACTTTAACACTTTAATACTTTAACATTTTAAATCTTTAACACTTTAACATTTTAAAACTTTAACACTTTAAAACTTTAACATTTTAAAACTATAAAACTTTAACACTTTAATACTTTAACATTTTAACACTTTAATACTTTAAAATTTTAAATCTTTAACACTTTAATACTTTAACATTTTAATACTTTAACATTTTAAAACTTTAACATTTTAACATTTGAACACTTTCAAACTTTAACACTTTAACTTGTGTACTTGTTTGATCAGCTCACACTCACCGGGATCTTGTTGGGGAACTTGGATCGAATTCCCGCCACCTCCTGCCTCCTGGTGGCTGCGGAGAGAACAACACACGTGGTCACTTCATGTCAGTGGAACAGTTGATGTAAATGAGACTTTAAAAAACTTTTACCGAAGCTCTTCCGCAGTTTGAACGGTTTGTTCTGCAGCTGAGGCTTTTCTAACGGAGGCATCGTGAGATGGAAGCAGCTGCACGCGCTCTGGTCTTATATACAGGAGGAGGAGGAGGAGGAGGAGGAGCAGCTGTAGATGATCAGCTGATTAACACGTGGAGCATCTGTTCAATAAAGTGACAGGAGGAGTTTCTATAAACACAAATATACTAATATGAACAAAATTATACACTGACATCATTTTACATATTTGATCGTCTTTATATACAGTCAGTGATGGTCTTTATATACAGTCAGTGTCTTTATATACAGTCAGTGTCTTTATATACAGTCAGTGATCGTCTTTATATACAGTCAGTGATGGTCTTTATATACAGTCAGTGTCTTTATATACAGTCAGTGATCATCTTTATATACAGTCAGTGATGGTCTTTATATACAGTCAGTGTCTTTATATACAGTCAGTGATCATCTTTATATACAGTCAGTGTCTTTATATACAGTCAGTGATGGTCTTTATATACAGTCAGTGTCTTTATATACAGTCAGTGATCATCTTTATATACAGTCAGTGTCTTTATATACAGTCAGTGATCATCTTTATATACAGTCAGTGATGGTCTTTATATACAGTCAGTGATCATCTTTATATACAGTCAGTGATCATCTTTATATACAGTCAGTGTCTTTATATACAGTCAGTGTCTTTATACACAGTCAGTGATCGTCTTTATATACAGTCAGTGATCATCTTTATATACAGTCAGTGTCTTTATATACAGTCAGTGTCTTTATACACAGTCAGTGATCGTCTTTATATACAGTCAGTGATCGTCTTTATATACAGTCAGTGATCATCTTTATATACAGTCAGTGATCATCTTTATATACAGTCAGTGTCTTTATATACAGTCAGTGATCATCTTTATATACAGTCAGTGATCGTCTTTATATACAGTCAGTGATCATCTTTATATACAGTCAGTGTCTTTATATACAGTCAGTGATCATCTTTATATACAGTCAGTGATCATCTTTATATACAGTCAGTGATCATCTTTATATACAGTCAGTGATCGTCTTTATATACAGTCAGTGATCATCTTTATATACAGTCAGTGTCTTTATATACAGTCAGTGATCATCTTTATATACAGTCAGTGATTATCTTTATATACAGTCAGTGATCGTCTTTATATACAGTCAGTGATTATCTTTATATACAGTCAGTGATTATCTTTATATACAGTCAGTGATGGTCTTTATATACAGTCAGTGTCTTTATATACAGTCAGTGATCGTCTTTATATACAGTCAGTGATTATCTTTATATACAGTCAGTGATTATCTTTATATACAGTCAGTGATTAGTCAGATTTAGCTGCCAATCATTTGATCAGCCAATGATGTGGAGAATGTCTCCTCAGTGGGCGGGGCTCATGTTATCTGTAGGTAAACGTAAATCAAAACAACTTTCAAAATAATAGTTTCTGTAAACTGTGTGAATTATTGTATATAGTGTGTCAATGCGCTTGTAGAGTATTATTAACAATAATAAAAATGATAATAATAATAACAATAATAATAATAGTAGCTTGCATTATAGAGCGCCTTTCAAAGACCCAGGGAGACTTTATATCGTTTTTAATTATCATTAAGTTCAAGAGAACAGGTGGAGCTGGGGGAGTTTTTGAAAAGGGGGATGGAGGACCACAGGCTTCTGAGTGGAGCGCAGGGGAGGAGGAGGTCAGGAGGGATTTGTAATCAGTTCTCATAGTTTGATGATGACACAAATAATAATAACAGATTCTGTATTTATGAGAGAACGCTTTATTTTGAAGGTTCGGGGCGGAAGTCCCGGGGTTTCCGGTGTCTCTCCGGTTCTCCGGTGTCCTGGCAGCTCTCGGGCTCAGACCGGAGCTCCGTTAAAGGACCGTTCATGGACGACTCTTCCCGCCTGAGGAGGTTTCATTGAAGCGGTTGAGAGAACGGAAGCAGAGCCACTCTTCCCCGGCCCGGCCATGGACGAGCAGGCGGGCCCCGGTGTCTTCTTCAGCGGCAACAACAGCCCGGGTCTGCCCGTCGGTGTCAGAGCTCCGCAGCCCGGTGACGGTGTCGGTGAAGCGGCCCGGGCTCACTACAGCGTCCCGGGGATCCTCCACTTCCTCCAGCACGAGTGGGCCCGTGTGGAGGTGCAGCGGGCGCAGTGGGAGCTGGAGCGGGCAGAGCTGCAGGTAAGCGGCCGACACTGAGGCTCCTTTACCGGACAAGGTTTCGTTAGCTACGCTTCGCTGAACGCGGAGAACGTTGAGCCAAAGCGCGTTGAAGAATGAGGAGATTAATGGCGTCGCCGCTGATCGCTGAATTTATATTGAGGATAAAGAAAGACTCGTAATTTATTTTGAGTGTAAAAGACCCGAAGATGAATTCGGCCTTGTTGTGGGTCAGTGAACATCCAGACTTCTGGACATCTTTCCACTTTTCTGGACGCTTCTCTCTGGTTGACGTTGCCTGTGGAGCGGTTGTGTTCACACTGAATGACGCACATTCACAACGAGGTTCTGCTGCGACACAGGCTCATTAGCTCCATCAGTTCAAAGCCGAATCACAGAGCGAGTCCATCTGAATCCAGAACAAGTTTAAAATAATGTTCCTGGTGTTTGTCGAGCAGGACGAGATATAATCTCCCAATATTTACATGTAGTCTGGACAAATTCTGAGCTTCATTCATTTCCTTCATGCTAACAGGTCAGCTGTGTGCGTGCGTGCGTGCGTGTGTGTAGAAAGTTCATATTGAGATAAAACCACGTGATCGACAAAAGCCTGGAAACACAGACACCTGTTGATTTGAATAATGGAGTGAAACCTCAGTGGACTCCGTCCCCTCAGTGGACTCTGTCCCCTCCGGCACAGGACGTCTGTTGATGAACCTGTGCACTTATAATTAAACCTTTAATTTCATGTAGCTGTTCTAAAGGACACAACACATTTACACACACATTTCATTAAAAGTCAAACTGATGGACTTTGATCAAATACATTTAGTTTCTCTCCTGCTCTCATGAAAGACGTCCAGATAAACAGATGCCACGGAGCCTGACACCAGGAGGGATCATGTAGGACACGCAGGACGAATAATCAGACCCACCTGACCACATGACAGTGAAGCAGCGAGATCGTCGTCATCGCTCAGCGAGAAGTTTCATGCTCTGATGACTCATCAGCTGACCAGTGGTGTGATGACAGTGTCCATCGAGGTAATCGCTTCCTGTGAATTAATGATGTCAGACACGCCGCCGTCCTGCTTGTCCTCATGCTGCACCTCTGGATTTAAATGTTTCCCCCCATTGAGCCTGGAGACGATCGGAGCGGGGTGGAGTCGGCTGACCGAGGGCGGCTGGAAACCAATTTTCTGTTGTGAATCCATTTGTTCTGCCGCTGCTGTGGTGTTCAACACTGCAGATTGACTGAGAGTGACTTCCTGTGAGGAAACAGGACAGCGAGTTTCCTAAAGAGGAGGAGGAACAGTCAGACTGATGGAGGAGTGACGATCACACAGGGACAGAGACTGCACATAATTCAAACATGCTTTATTATTATATAATTCGGTGGCCGACTGAGGTCAAAGGTCACAGTGAAAACATGAATGTAGAGGGAAACGTCTCTGGTGGGTCGAGACAAACAACCCGAGGGAGGTGACGGACTAAATCTGATGATTCAGTTGATTAGTTCATCGATTACTTTGTCAATCAGTGAATCGAGAGATTTCAACTCAGTGTTCATCACCTTTAGTTAGAAACATAATTCTCTGTGTGATATTAACATGGAAATACATCACGTCTTATTTTCAGATTTTGAAAACTACCTCTCTCTGATCACATGGGAATTCTGGGTAAATCTACAACAAACCATCTTCATGCACCATTACTATCGGTCAAAGTTTGCGCCATGTCCCATCTACTAACATAGAGGGTTTATAAACATGTTTCATGGCTAAGAGAAGAACTCATTTTTTAAATCTCTTTCTTTAACATTGTGACATAAAACATTTCAATATTTTCTGTGATCGCTCAACGAATAATTCATGATAAAACAATCCCACACATTTAGAGGAGATCTGGTCCAGACTGAATTTGAAGGACTGTTGGTGGAGGTGTGAGCTCTTCTAGAGATCATCTAGAGATGTTCTAGTTTTGCTGAAGCAGCTGTTTGGCTCTGTTCAGTCCAGGAGCCTCCAGGTGTTTATTACTTTTTAAAATTGTATTAAAATGGAGGATTTCCCTTCAGTAAACACACACAGAAGCTTTCAGGAAGCGGGATCTCCGACATGTTTTGGACGTTTGCCCGGTGAGGCTTCGTCCCATCTGGCTCCGGGTTTACTCTCAGCTGACCTTTGACCTCCTGGCTCATCACTTTCTTCCAGTCATTAAAAAATCCTGAAGTGTCCTCTGGTGTGTAACTGTCCAGAAGCCAGTGTGGACGAGAGCGTCAGCTGATGTCAGCCTGTGGTTGGAGGTCAGAGTTTGGAAATGAAATATGTGCACAAATATGTATCGGGTGAGGTAGCAGGTGGTAAAAACGTGCACGTTGTACCACCAGAACATATCCACTAATCAAACTTTATTTATGCAGCACCTTTCACGCAGGTTACTGCAGTTCAGAGAGCTTCACATGTGATTGACAATCTGATAATAAGACATGAGAAGAAATAAAAGCTGCTCAGAAAGAGATGTGCACCATCACTGCTGGAGCGTAAATTCTCCTGCTTTCTCCACCGCCTTGTTTTCGCAGCCTATTTCCTTCACTAATTAAAGTGCGTGCGTGTGTGTGTGTGCGTGTGTGTGTTCACGCCTGCAGACAGTTCACATTCCTCCACACCTTGTTATGTACGACTCATGAAGCTCTGCATTCACACACGTTAAATCTACATTAAATTCAGCCTCATGTGTTTGTTTCTTCTCTCGACCAGGATGGATGACATCATACGTTGACGTTCGTTTGTTTGTGGTGTGTTTGGCTGCAGTTGAGGAAAGTTAAACTTTTCAAGTGGCAGCGCTGACACTAGCCAATCAAATCACATTCATCCAAACACGGTTCCTGTCCGATATCAAACGTCTGGAATAGTAGAGAGTTTAGTGAATGCAGGGCAGCCGGTGGGTCGAGCTAACCGTGACAGATGATGTTGTGGTAGTTTTGTTGTTGTTGTTGTTGTTGTTGTTGTTGTTGTTGTTGTGTTACACATTTATTTTACGGCCTGACAGGTCGAAGCAGCCAATCAAGACAGTGAGCAGCTGATTTCAGAACTTTAGCAGATACAGTGAAGGAATCAGTGTGTTGTGATTGATCAATGTGAGAAAACATCTGGAACCTTCTCAGTGAGCGAGTGGGCGTGTCTCTGAGGTTTCTAACACGTGACGGACGTGAAACTGAAGAACACGAATGTCTCAGGATGAAGAAGAGGAGTCGTACACGTAGAAGACGAAGACGTCCACTTGGAAAAACGAGGAGGTTCCAGATGTTTTGGTGATGAGGGCCGACGCCGTGTGGACGAGCTGTAAACAACAACACTGATCTTTACACAGTTTAGACGCCATGTCCCGCCTCCTGCTGCTCTACAGGCTCCTCCCCTCACCTGAATGTCCCCACGTGTTCCTGTTGTTGTGAACGAGTCGTGAAACACTGACTACACAACATGTCTACACAACACGTCTACACAACACGTCTACACAACATGTCCACACAACATGTCTACGCAACATGTCCACACAACATGTCCACACAACATGTCCACACAACATGTCTACACAACATGTCTACGCAACATGTCCACACAACAAGTCTACGCAACATGTCTACACAACATGTCCACGCAACAAGTCTACGCAACATGTCTACGCAACATGTCTACGCAACATGTCCACACAACATGTCCACACAACATGTCCACACAACATGTCTACGCAACATGTCCACACAACATGTCCACACAACATGTCTACGCAACATGTCCACGCAACATGTCCACACAACATGTCCACACAACAAGTCCACACAACATGTCTACACAACATGTCTACACAACATGTCCACACAACATGTCTACACAACATGTCCACACAACATGTCCACACAACAAGTCTACACAACAAGTCTACACAACATGTCCACACAACAAGTCTACACAACATGTCCACACAACATGTCTACACAACATGTCTACACAACATGTCCACACAACATGTCTACACAACATGTCCACACAACATGTCCACACAACAAGTCTACACAACAAGTCTACACAACATGTCCACACAACAAGTCTACACAACATGTCCACACAACATCTTCCACACAACATGTCTACACAACATGTCCACACAACATGTCTACACAACATGTCTACACAACATGTCTACACAACATGTCCACACAACATGTCCACACAACAAGTCTACGCAACATAATGTCGGTATAATGCAGCTGCAGCTTGAGGTCACACGAGAAGGAAAGGAAACTCCGAGTGTCTTATTTAACTTGTGTGTCTTCTGCCCTGAGACGAAACTTTCTCTTTGTACAACAACAACAAAGACGAGGACGACAACAAGGCCCGGCCTAGTTTCTGTAACGTCGCCTCTGTCTGTCTTTTTGCCCGTGTGTGTCTGTGTAATGCTGCCCTATAAGGAATGGCATGCACACCTGCTTGTTTTTCAGACAGGCGTCCGCTTGCGGAGGCGAATGCCACTCCGAGCCACGCCTCAGTGCCGTAGCCAGGCTTTGTTTAACCAGGCTTTTGGCCAAGACTTCCCCCAACATGAACACACTCTGCCCTCGGCCTGACATGAACTGGGGCAGGATGCAGCTCGAGCGATGGTGGATTTCCAGAGCTGATACTGATGAATGGAAGAAAAACTATCTGGTTCTATCGCTGAAGGTCAAATGTGGCAACATTCCTGACACGTACCTTTTCTTCAATGAGCTCCGAAGGTTTTTTACAACATAAAGGATCATTTCTCCGGATCTGATGTTGTGAACTTTAAATTGTTCCCATGCACGAGAAAAACTTAAAGCTCCGGTGTGTCAGATTCAGCTGAAAGGATCTATCGGCAGATAATTTAATGACGAATAATCCTCACGATGTTTTCACTGGTTCGTTTAATCAATGAACAAACTAAAACCTTTTGGTTCTTCTTCATGTTTGGAAGGAGAGGGGGGGGGCATAGAGTTCGTCTGAAGGTTCCAGCAGAAAGCAGTGGTATACAAAGCATCATCGTTCATGACCTTTGACCTTCAGCAGGCTGACGGTGCTGAGTTAGAGGTGTAACGCTCTGAAGGAGGCGGAGGATAACCAGGAAGTGTAGATGGAACACACCTTACACAGTACACCACACACACACTCACTCACACAGTAAGTGGAATTTATAAGTGTTGAGCGTAGGTGGTATCTGGCATGAGTACACAAACACCGATAGATGGTGTTTGTGTGTGTGCGTGAGTGTGAGAGAGATATCAGTCAGTCGAACGTTTCCTCTGAAGGAGAAAAGGCCAAATTCAGATTTTCTTGTTTCAGGCTCAGAGAGGAGGTACAACTACTATTATTATTATTATCAACAACAACACTTCAGTAATTCATTATTATATGAATTGTGCCTGTTATCAATAATAATTAATAACTTCTTTACACTGTTATTGGTTTCATTAGAAATAGTCAGGTCTGATACCTGATGGTGCTCAAGTGTTCCCTCAGGTTGGTACGACCTCAAACATCTGTATCTCATGACGTCCACAAATATGAACAGCTGAGTAACATTCACAACGCTAACATCAGAGCGTTGTAAGAACAGTAAACCATGTAAAGAGGAGACTGAGGCGTCACGGATCTGTCTGAGGATATGGTGCATTCAAATCTGTGGACATCGTGGGCTTAAAGACACTGATGCTACTCTAAATGAACTGTGTCTTAATATAACACTTACTTCACTTATACTTTGACTCTACTCGATCCCTTAGTTCCTTAACACTGTCGTAAACCATGTTCCTCACCTCCTCCTTTAACTGCAGTGTTTGCTCTCGGGAGCAGATATGAGGACACATTCCCGTGTTTACCTCATAAATCACTGTCTCTTACTGTGACAGTGCTCGTCCCCCCCATATGGTAAAAAGAGCCAATTTCCTCCAGTCCCAGAGGAGGTGGAGGCCTTAGTCCATAAATAACATCATTGCACAGTCAGGCTGGGTATTATCCTTTTTCTAAGCAGTGGAATATGCAGGTTAGGTCTTGTGCCTGGCACAGCTCAGGTCCAGTCTCAGATTATTCAAGGGAAAGTCTAGTCTCAGTTCCCTAATCAGAAATAAATATGACACAAGTCAATTTAAATGAGAAGATATTTATGTCAGGTCCCAAATTGTTGGAATCCAACGTCCATCCTCTGACAAACTGGGAATTGAACTGGAAACCTTCTTGCTGTGTAACCACATTGCTAGCCATGGCACCGCTGTACCACCTGTTTAGCTTGTATTCGGATTTTGAATTTGTTCCATGTCCCATCTGCTAACATTGAGGAGGTGGGGCTTATGACCAATACTGTAATAAGCCACCAGTGGGCGATCAAGACATTTTTGCCTCATCACGTTGTAGCTCGTTTACTGTAACTCCCATTACTTTACATTAGTTTCCAAATCCTACAGTCAGTCGTTAGATTGATGTCATTCAGTCCAGGAAGCTTTTGGTTTCAGTTCACGTCCACGAATGAGACTTTAGAGACTTTTACATTACGTTTCATTTAACGGGCGCTTTTATCCAAAGCGACTCACAGTAAGTGCTCAACCGTGAGGCAACAAACCAGAACAACAAGAATCAAGGACAATTTGCTTCAAAAACGTGAACATGAAACTAGTTTGATTCTTGTTGTTAGGTCACGATGTTGAGTCTCCTGGGACAGGTCACCTACTCCTTTCTTTAAACATAGAACATTCTCATTGGGTCCAACTGCAGCTCTGTTGCTGAGCAACAGGAGTAAGGGCGGAACAAGCTCATGAACAAGGAAATTCTCCAAAGACCCGACTGTCTCATTTTGGGTCGACCTTGCTGTCTGACCCCTTTGGAGGCCTGTGAATTGGGACGCAGCAAAAGTCCCTCGTCAAAAAGTTCCACCATTGTTGAAATGTCTTCCTTGTGTCCTGCGGTTGTTTCCTTGAACTCTCGGCTGCACTGCCCCCCCATGATTTCCAGTGGTACTGCTCTGCTTCGTATCCAGAAGCAAAGTGAATGCAGAGTACGGACAGAAGGCTCGGGCAGAGTGGTGACGTCTATTTTCAAGCTTGTCACCAGCATGTCTCTGGACTGGAGATCAGCTGTCACTCAACAGAGACACTAAACTCACAAACATTGAATTAGTCACTGGTGACTTGTTGTTAGCTGTGCGCCCTCCCACACTTCCTGTCCCGCACGACTCACAGATAATCCCTTAGGTTAAGGAGCTGCAGCAGCTTGTCAGGGGAGGAGGTGCTGGATTTTGATTTTATACAGAAATAAAATCAGGTTTTTAGAGAAGTGTTGATGCTCTGGAGACGTTAGGAACATATCAACACCACGACAATTCAGACACTCACAGCCGCCATGTAGTGACCGCACGATGGGAGCTGTCTGTGGGGTTTCCTGTGTTGAGGGCAGCTGAAGCAGTTTAATCTTCTTGTAATCCCCGATATCTTATAGAAAACAAAGTAAGGCTAACGCTGTGAGCAGATGGAAGCTCAGCGAGCGAAGCTGAACACGAACACGATTCCCATGATGAAATGTTCACCTTCTATAGATCAAGCTGAGACGCTGTGTTCAGACCCACCAACATGTTTCATTGTGCTGAACAACTGAGAGAGTTTCCTGACGTTATAATTCAAGTGAGAAGTGGAGTCGCCCCCTGCTGGTTATTACACAGAATACAAGATTCAAGTCTTTTTGCATCTTTTAACTGTCTGTGTGCTCCACCTGTGGGCGGGCTTGTTCCTCATTGGTTAGTGCACTTTTACCTCATATCATTCTTGTTGCTACTTAGAGTTTTTGTGAGAAAAGGTTCTCAGTGTTTCCATGTGACATCACGGTGACCTCTGGCACTGATGTGGCTGCTGCAGGAACATGACATTCAGATGTGTCGGTAAAAATATATAATTCAAAGAAAGGACTCCCCCGACCTACTCAAGATGCTGGGTTGAACATCTCCCATCCCACAGAGTTAGATGAAGCAGTTTGATGTCACAGGATGGTTCATTAGTAAAGAGCATATATATATATATATATATATATATATATATACACATATAATAATCATTTGTGGATCTCGATTGAGCCCAAACTCAAACACAGAGTTCATCCTTTTCCCATGTTTTAGTCCATTAAAGGATCAGGAATCCAGAACACGAGCTATAAGGAACAATGTAAAACTACATTCAAACATTTGTTTCTGCTGCTGGTGATGAAATCCAACAGCACATCACTCAAACACGTCTTCACCAGGACTTTGGGTTCAGTGTGACGGAGGCCGGGTCTCACCGCTGTGAAGTGCACATGCAGTAGCCTCGAGTGTGGAGCGACCCACTTATACTGTGACCCACTTCTGTGTGTGTGTGTGTGTGTGTGCCTAATCCTCTGCTCACACACTCAAAGACTCCGACTTCTGAACCAGTGTCAGAACTTTCACAGACTCTTTGGGAAACGTGACACTGACACACAACAACACATCAGCTGTGTCTTCATTCAGGGGCTGCCTCCTTCACACGTCTGTTGAGACCGATGTGACGTCTGATATCGGTACCAGTCCGCCTCAACTAATACCATTGTTGTTCATTAGGAAACGACACCGTTGCACACGCAGCGTCGTAGCTAACTCGTTCTGATTTAAAATAAAGAAATAAAGAAAAGCAGCTGACCTTGTTTTTAAAGTGTCAGAGCGAGGAGAACATGTTTCAGGTAACATCTGTACCTGCGAGGATTCGCCGGCTCAAACACAGAGAAACAAACTCGAGGCTCAGTCTGAAACAATGACCTTTGACATCTCCGCTGGTTCGTGACCTGATGCCTTATCCCCTCTTTCATTTCACCCCGACCTTGGTTGGTCACATGTCGCCTGTTCCCACAGCTCAGCTTCCACCCATTGCTGCGTCTGAGAGGAGACGATAAGACGGATCAGACGGAGAGCGGCGTTAGTCGGTCACAAGTCTCCCATCAGTCCTCCACACCGGACAGTCACATTGTCCAATATCCCAGGAGGCTTTGGGCCCCTTTGACTTGTTGATTGCTGCCATGGCGTGGATACCTGCTGACCCTGCAGAGACGGATTAAGATTCTTAGCATCATAAATTGTAGACCCGTCATTTTCAGCAGGTTCAAGGCTTTTCTGATGCTGGTGCTTTTTAAACAGACCTACTGAAATGCCTTTCAGCACTGTTTGTGAATCTGAGGGGACGACAGCACAAGGTCCATTTCAAAATAAAACATCCTGAAAATGATGACGCCCACCTTTAAGTCCAGATTGTCTGGAACACTTTCACAACAATCTGAAAGCTTCTTTCATGAAAACATCTCTCATCCGTTTATTGCAGTTTACGTGGGTGCTTCATTTTGCCCTCTGTTTGAAATGATGGAAAACTGATCAATGACTTCAAATGTTTCGAGAAAAGTTTGAGTAAAAGATTAAAGCTACAAGTTATAGTTATTATTTAATGTAATGTTTATTTAGGAGTAATCAACTTATCAAAACGTCTGATTTAGATTTCACACAGCAGAGATGAGTCGAGGTCAGAATATCAAAGTTTCAGCTGCTGACCTTCGGTTTTGGTTTGTCGGAGGCGGAGTCTGAATGTTGTTGTCACTCGTCTGTTTCCTCCAGGCTCAGATCGCCTTCCTGCAGGGAGAGAGGCGGGGTCAGGAGAACCTGAAGAAAGACCTGGTGAGACGGATCAAGATGCTGGAGTACGCGCTCAAACAGGAGCGGTGAGTGTGGAACACATTCATCTCACCACAACCTCCTTGTGTCTATGTCTGAGAAACTTCAGACATGGTCTCGTACTGATCAACATATAATATATGTTAAATCATAATTCAGAGAAATATAGAGGTTTTCCTCTGAAGTAAAACAACAATGGGAAATACTCAAGTAATGTACATGTACTTCAAAACAATCCTTTAGTAAATATATTTACGTTGACCACTGTCAATTGGACACTGGGAGAAACATCACAGACTAAACTGTAAATAAAGATGGAAGACACGTCTCCACTTCTTCAGAATGAAGCCAAAACATCTTGGATACAAACGCTGCCATCTAGTGGTAGTGGTATCAAGGTCCCACCCATACAGTCTCTCGACCAATCAGGACTCTGTCTCAGCTGTGTGTGTTTGTTTGCGTCCACAGGGCCAAATACCATAAACTGAGATATGGAACAGAACTGAGCCAGGGAGAGATCCGAGCTCCGAGTTACGACTCAGGTAAGACTCACCTGTCTGTCTCTGATTGGTCAGTGGTCACATGTCTCATCGGTATCATATTTAATTTACATTTAAATAAAAGAAACCTCAGCAAGCACTAAAGCTCGACCTGTTTATCAGTTGGTGGATAAAAATCATCTGTCTTGGTTGTTTTTGTGAGATAAGAACGACCTAAAATGACAGAAAACATTGATTTAACGTCTACTTTGATTTTTTTGGTCCATGTCCCATCTGCTAACATGGAGGATGAGGGTTTTATACTGCAGCCAGACACTAGGGTGTGCTTAAGCTTTACTTTTGGGAGCGTAATGCCGTCCATCTTTATTTACTGATGACCTCAGATCTGCCTCGTCTCAGCAGGAAGCCTCTTGGACGCCTCCCTGTGGACATGTTGTGCACAGCTGAGGAGAATCGCTCTGGGATAAAGTTTCACATCTGAGTCGAGGCTGAACGTCCGGATTGTGACGCTCCGGGAATTAATAAGTGTTTGTGTAGAAACATGTGGGTGATTCTGTATTTGTGTGTGTTTGTGTGTCTCTGTGTCAGACGAGGGCAACGACAGTGAAGCTCCCAGTCCTCCAAACAGCAGCCACCAGCTCGGCTGGAAACAAGGACGCCAGCTGCTCAGACAGTGAGTCCACACACTGTGTGTGTGTGTGTGTGTGTGTGTGTGTGTGTGTGTGTGTGTGTGTGTGTTATGAGGCCAGTTTTGGTTCAATCCCATCATTGTGAGGACATTCTGTCTGGTCCTCACATGTGAAGACATTCTGTCTGGTCCTCACATGTTCAATGTTTGAGGTTTAAGACTTTTAGGTTTTCGGGTTAAATGAGGTTTAGTTATTTAGTTGTGAGGGTTGGGGGGAGGGGCTCAATTTGTGTCCTCACAACTATAGAGAGACGTGTGAGTGTAAGAACACAAATCCTTCATCTGCTTTTATAAAGAGATAAAAACCAACAAGATGAAAATGTGACTTCAAACAGAATAAAAGTTCACTTTAAACACAACATTGACACAAAGAGGGTTTGACGCCACCAACAGGCGACTGAATGAAAAGCAGATATTAAGTAAAGAACACAACTGATTAATAACAGGTCTGATGATTTTAGAGGATCAAAAAGTTTCAGACTGAACCTTTAAAAATACATTGAACACTGTTCATCAGGTTTTTCTTCCCCACATATTTTCCTGTGATGTGGAACTTGCTCAGTGATGAATTTTGAATGTTTTAAATCAAGTGTGAGACGTCCTGTGAGACGTCCTGTGAGACGTCCTGTGAGACGTCCTGTGAGACGTCCTGTGAGCGGCTCCACTTTGTGCACGTGTGTGAACATGACGTTTCTAAAGCTGTTTTCACCCATGAAGTGAACCACTGACATGTTCCTCACATGTTCCTCACTGTATGTGAGAACAAATGTCAGTGTCTCTGGACATGTTCTGGATCTTCTTCTGCAGCTTCTAGTAAAACATCTGTAAAATGTCAGAGTGAGTCCCTGAGAGAAAACATCTGGAACCTTCTCAGTGAGCGAGTGGACGTGTCTCTGAGGTTTCTAACACGTGACGGACGTGAAACTGAAGAACACAAATCTCTCAGGATGAAGAAGAGGAGCCGTAGAAGACGAAGACTGTGTGTGTGTGTGTGTGTGTGTGTGTGTGTGTGTGTGTGTGTGTGTGTGTGTGTGTGTGTGTGTGTGTGTGTGTGTGTGTGTGTGTGTGTGTGTGTGTGTCAGTGAATGGAGGATTGTGTGGCCTCCTGTGAGAGACTGGTACAGATGGAGGGAGGCTGACTCTCTGTGTCTCTCTTTATCTCTCTCTCTCTCTCTCTCTCTCTCTCTCTCTCTCTCTCTCTCTCTCTCTCTCTCTCTGGGACACTGCATGTTGTTCAGAATACTCGTTGGTCCACCGTGTCGTGTTCCTCCAGGGTGAAGGTACAGTAGAGTTTAAACTTCTTCAGTTCTCATATTAAAGAATAATCCTGCTCTCGTGTGGCTTCAGTTCTGAGCTACAGCTGCTCTAACATACCAAAGCGTTATTAACGGGTTGATGTCAGTTTTTTTGGCTTAACTTCAAGATCTAAACTCTTTGTCCACCAGACCCAGTAAACCTGATCAGAGCAGAGAGTTGGAGCACAAGCAGTGTGATCACAGGGTTTAGAGTGAAAGCATTTAAAATCAGTTCTGCTCTCAAACTGAAAAGCATCTTTACTAAACACGCAGGTCAGATGATGGTTCAGCAGCTTCACTCACTAGAATCAATTCAGTTTTTTCGTACAGCCCAGTTTGTCTTGTTTAAAGTAAAACAATACGCTTTGACTCTGCAGTGACACAGTGCTGCTGTGATTTATACGTGTGTGTGTGTCTGTCTCTGTGAACATCAGTGTGTGTGTGAGGAGACGCTTCTCTAATGAAGTGACTTGTTGTGTAGCTCAGTGCAACAGTCGCTGTTTTCCTTCTCTTTGTTTTTCACTTTATTTGACTTCATGTCTCGTTTTCTTCTGCTGTACGTTCTTTATCCACCAGAGCTCGACAGATTTATCAGAATCGAACACTGAGCTTTCAAAAGGAGACGGAGGTTTGACTCCTGAGTGAAACTCTGAGATTCATGACCTCACTGTCTTCAGGGCTTTATTTTCATGTTCAGTTGGTTTTATTTGAGATAAAAGGTTTGACGATGTTTTCACACAGGGATTAAATCGTGTTGTGTAGTCATGTTGTGTGGTCATGTTGTGTAGACATGTTGTGTAGTCAGTGTGTGTGAAGCAGCAGATCGTCGACTCCTTCACAACAACAGGAACATGTGGGGGACATTCAGACAAGGGGTGGAGCCTGTAGAGCAGCAGGACATCCACACTGACCCACTTCCTGTCTTGCCCCCCCCCCCCAGGTACCTGCAGGAGGTGGGATACACCGACACCGTCCTGGATGTGAAGTCTCAGCGGGTGAGAGCGCTGCTCGGTCTGACCGGAGACTCTACAGACAAACCCTCAGAGAGGACGTCCCAACCCATGGTCAACGGCACCGAAGCGTCTTCACTAAAGGACAGCGGCATGGTCAGGTACCATGTGACCCACAGAAATAAAAAAACGATCTATCTGTAGATTAACATCTCCTCCATGTTTTCTCTTCAGAAGTAATTTCATGTCACCATTTTCCCGCCAGTAAACCCGACATGTCGGACTCAGCCGCCGTGTTGGAGGCTTTCAAGTTCATCGAGAGCGCGGCCGCAGAGTTCAGCGATGAGGACGAGGAGGAGGACAGTCAAGTGAGAGACAAAACCATCCTGGACCTGGCTACAGTACGACCACACGCACACACACATGCACGTATGCACGTACGCACGCACACACACACACACACACACACACACACACACACACACACACACATTTGAATGCATCATCGCTGGAGACATGTTGTGAACAGGTTATCTCAGAAACACCTCGACAGAATTTCTCCAGATTTGTTCCAAACGTTCAGTTGGACTCAAAGATATCTGGTTAGAATTTGGAGGTCAAAGGTCAAAAAGTTCAGCTGCTCGGTCTCTTGAACTTTGTCGGTGCCACAGTTTCTTCACTTTGTAACTTTAACCAGATAGTGAAGAAGAAACAGTCTTCAACTCCGTCTTCCACGACCTCTGACCTCAGCGATGACCCCGACACAGAGGAGGCGCTGAAAGGTTTCGACTTCTTGGCCAGTTCAGACGAGCTGGACGGGTCGCCTGAGTCCAGGAGTGGCGAAGACAGCGTTGAGTGGGGTAAGATGATGACTCACAGATCTGTATGGTCGAAAATGTCACTGATTGATTCAGGCTCCGCCCACACTGCTGCACTTTACTTTTATAACTCATCACTGTTGCCACGGAGCAACGGTGCGCGATGCCCGGTCAGACACACGGAGCGAGCGTCCCTCCTCGCCGAGTATTTGGTGTCGGTAAACTATTTTTGCAGCGTCCCAGAGATCCCAGTGCCTGAAGACCAACAAAAACCCACAGGAGTCGTCTCACTGGGGCGGGGTTAGAAACAGAGACACCCACGTCTCGTCCTGATTGGTTCTTATCAGTCACATGACTCAACAACCAGCCGTGAATACAAAGTGTCGCTAACTCCTCCTTCAGAGGATTTTCTGTTAATAAACAACCAACTGCAGAGGAGACAATCTACTTCCTGTTCACACCACATGACCAGTGACATGTGAACGGTCATGTGACGTGTGTTTTCAGTCGGTTAGTGTGGACGGAGATCAGACAGAAAAATAAATACATCTATCATCAACATCTGTGACTGCAAACGTACGATTAAAGTTTCATCTGATAAAAAACAAGCTGAAGACTCCGCCCCTGCACCGACCACTTACTCTATTTATAAAACTCTCTACAACTAAAGTTCTGATGACGTGGCCTCCTCCGCACTTTACCCAGAACACCCCTGTTTCCTACTGTTACTAAGCAACGCGTTCAGAGTCATCTGTCCGAAGACAAAAAGCTTCCCCACGCACATCATGACTCAGCTCTTCTCAGTCCAGATCGTTTAGTGCTGACTCAGCAGCAGGACTCGTAACTTTCACTCCTAAACTCGTCAGAGCACGAACTCTGCTGTTGGAACAGTTTCCTGAACGAGCCGCGCTCACAAACAAAACGAGTGTTAAACGTTCTCTGGATGCATTGTGGGTATTGATTGGCGTGTACAGCAGCTGATAGTAACTGTGCGTCACGCCCCCATAAGGCTGCTTCAAAAGTGATTTCACTTATACACAAGTTGTTATTTTTTATTTTCACCTCCTCTTCCTCTTAATCCTCCTCCTGTTCCTTCAGAGAAGGAAGAGTCTCCTCTGGGTGAGCTGTCGTGGGACGTGGATCAGGGACTGATAGCGCAGCTGAAGGAGCAGTACAAGAAGGAGCGAAAAGGGAAGAAGGGAGTGAAACGTAAGTTCTGTAGCAGGCTTTGCGTCATCACTCCTCCTCCTCCATCTTTATCTGCTGTTGTTCTGTTTCGTCTGCGTGTCACTGGCCCGCTCTGACACTGAGCAGCCTGGAGAACGTCCAGCTCATCGTCAGGTTGATTCAAAAGCTTTTTTAGATCAAGCTGCCACGAGACGACGACAGGCGATGCAGGAAAATCAAAAGCAACCCGCTGCTCGAGACAATGACTCTGATGAACTGTTAGCTTTTAAATGTTCAAGAGAAGGTGAGACACAGATACGAACAACGACCATCAGCGTCAGTGCAGAGACCGAGTCGGGGAAATGTTCTGACATGTCACCTCCTCACTCTTCGTCGTTCAGATCTCATCTTCTTTCTGTTTTTACTTTCCTTCATCTCTTCTGTTCGAGCGTCTGCAGCTGTGTTTGTTTGTGTTCCTCTCAGATCTTCTTCAT
Source organism: Paralichthys olivaceus (assembly GCF_024713975.1). Taxonomy (NCBI): domain Eukaryota; kingdom Metazoa; phylum Chordata; class Actinopteri; order Pleuronectiformes; family Paralichthyidae; genus Paralichthys; species Paralichthys olivaceus. Next base: position 223,314 of record NC_091100.1, read on the forward strand.
TTCTTTACCTTCGTTTTACTGATTTCTGAAGTTTTCGTCTCTGGCCCAAACATGTTCCTCTTCCTTCCTTTGATATTGTTTCTCTCTTCTTCTTCCTCCTCCTCCTCTTCTTCTTCCCCTGTCTTTTCCTCTCTTTCTGCTCCAGGACCGAACCGTTCAAAGCTTCAGGACATGCTGGCTAACCTGCGTGATGCAGAGGAACTTCCCTCGATGCAGCCTCCTGTGACCCCGCCATCGCGGCCTAGTGTACCCAGGCTCAGTGAGCAGGAAGTGGGACGCCCCGATGACGGTAACCTTCCCTTCTCCTCATTGGTCCATTCATGAGAAACTGGTTAACAGAGATGTTGAAGTGTTTCTAACCCGGTCGACCCACCTTGTGTTCATAGAGACGATGACGTACCTGCCGTCGTCTGAGAAGTCGCTCATCCTGGGCCGGGTGGACGAGGCGGTTTCTAACGAGCTCGGACTGGGAGAACTGGCCGGACTGACGGTCGCCAACGAGGCCGACAGCCTGACGTACGACGTGAGTCACGTAAAAAGCATTTCGGTCGTTTATGGAGAATTAGGAACAGAAGATATTTATTCATTCATTCACGTTTATACAACTTGAAAAACAAGTCGCTGATTAAACTAGGTTCCTGTTTTAATCAGACCTGTGAAGTTTTTTCTTTTCACTTTGCTCAGATTTTAATTTAATATAATTTACATTCAAAATTATCCACAATTTTGTTTCTTTGCCAATTTTCTTCTTCGTGTTTCTGACGTATTTATTGTCTTTTTAAAATGTTTATTAGACGTCCGTGTGAATTTTTACATTCACATTTTCTGAATTTCTTTTTCTCATTTTAACTGTGATAACATAATGTATTCAGCTCATAATCGTAACTCTTTGTTCACAAACAGATTAAAGTGAAACTTTGTTCCCTCAGATCACCAACAACAAAGACGTCCTGAGGAAAACCTGGAACCCCAAGTTCACCCTGCGGAGCCACTTTGACTCGGTGCGGAGTCTGGCCTTCCACCCAGTGGAACCGGTGCTGGTCACCGCCTCCGAGGACCACACCCTCAAACTGTGGAACCTCCAGAAGACGGCGCCCGCCAAGAAGTGAGACTCCGACGTGTCACCGAAAAATTCACGTACATAAAGTCGAATCAGGGAAGAAAATGAAATACAGATTAAACTCTGTCATTTTCTGTCATTGTACAGATGTGCAGCTTTAGATGTGGAGCCCATCTACACATTCAGAGCCCACAGGTGAGATCCTGTTCACCTGTTCACCTGTTCACCTGTTCACCTCATCACCTGTTCACCTCATCACCTCATCACCTGTTCACCTGTTCACCTGTTCACCTCATCATCTGTTCACCTGTTCACCTCATCACCTGTTCACCTCATCATCTGTTCACCTGTTCACCGCATCATCTCTTTACCTGTTCACCTGTTTACCTCATCATCTGTTCACCTCATCACCTGTTTACCTCATCATCTGTTTACCTGTTCACCTCATCACCTGTTCACCTCATCATCTGTTTACCTGTTCACCTCATCACCTGTTCACCTCATCACCTGTTCACCTCATCACCTGTTCACCTGTTCACCTGTTCACCTCATCACCTGTTCACCTCATCATCTGTTCACCTGTTCACCGCATCATCTCTTTACCTGTTCACCTGTTTACCTCATCAT
>NC_091100.1:230000-310000 GCF_024713975.1 Paralichthys olivaceus
TATTTATTAACCTGGTGAATTAAGGGAAACTTTAACTGTAAAGTGAAAGTCGGTGAATAGTTTTCTTATGTTTGAGCCGAGCGAACAAACTTTATCCGTGAAGACACAGAGTTTAAATCAGCTTTACTGATCAATCGTGGAGGAAACTCTTTTAAAACACAGGTTTTCACCAATGCTACAACTTTTAGGTAATTTTCTAAAATGTTTGAACGATAGAAATCAGTTGTCAGGGTGTGGTCATGTGACCTGTGACATCCGTCAGTTTCTGGATCGGACGTGAAACTGGAAGAAAAAAAAATGTCTCCTGCTGCTTCTTCACGTGAAACACAAAGTACAGAACATGTGCAGACAACATCTTCACAGCTCATGTGTGGAAACAGTTTGAGTCCTCGTGTCCTCAGGATGAAGAAGAGGAGACGTCTTTACTACAGGCTCCGCCCTCATCTGAATGTCCCCACATGTTCCTGTTGTCGTGAATGAGTCGACAATCTGCTGCTTCACACACACTGACTACACAACATGACTACACAACATGTCTACACAACATGACTACACAACATGTGTACACAACATGTGTACACAACATGACTACACAACATGACTACACAACATGTCTACACAACATGTCTACACAACATGTGTACACAACATGACTACACAACATGTCTACACAACATGACTACACACACTGACTACACAACATGTCTACACAACATGACTACACAACATGTCCACACAACATGACTACACAACATGCGTACAGAAGATGTGTACACAACATGACTACACAACATGACTACACAACATGTGTACACAACATGACTACACAACATGTCTACACAACATGACTACACAACATGTCTACACAACATGACTACACAACATGACTACACAACATGACTACACAACATGTCTACACAACATGACTACACAACATGTCCACACAACATGACTACACAACATGTCTACACAACATGACTACACAACATGACTACACAACATGTCTACACAACATGACTACACAACATGTCCACACAACATGACTACACAACATGTCCACACAACATGTCTACACATGTGTACACAACATGACTACACAACATGACTACACAACATGTGTACACAACATGTGTAAACAACATGTGTACACAACATGTCTACACAACATGACTACACAACATGTGTACACAACATGTGTACACAACATGACTACACAACATGTCTACACAACATGTCTAAACAACATGTCTACACAACATGTCCACACAACATGACTACACAACATGACTACACAACATGTGACACAGCTCATGTGTGGAAACAGTTTGAGTCTTTTTCTTCTCTGACATGAAAACGAGCAGAATCACATCAGAGTGAACAAAATATAATGTTTATGTTCTAAACGTACTTTTGATCCTCGACAAACAGAATCATTTATTCTTCATTTATTCTTCATCTCATTTACCGTTCAACACTTTGATGATAAAACCGTTACCACGGAGACCCGGCGTGACTTAGGCAGCTGATTTTATTTTGTTGTCTTCAGTGGCCAAAGGCTGAAGTGTAAATACAAGTGTTATTGTTGATGTGTACAGTGACACTATAGACAAAGTATAGAAACTAATCTGTACATAAACTGGTTTGTTTTCCATGTTCTTTTCATTTTGACAGATTTATCAATAACAACAATAAAGAAATATGTTGTGTATCAGGCTGTTTGTGTTGTTTTAGCTCAACTTTACTCAAGTGAACACACCGTGGCACGTCACACGCTCACGCACTTCATTCATTAACTTTTATGTTTGTTTTAAAAAATATATAAGACATTTTATGGAAAATAAAAAACACTAGAAGAAAAGAAACTGAGCCTGAATTTAATGTTTTCATTTCATGTGTTCAGTTAAATCACCAATTACACATTTACTTAGTTACTGTAATAAAGTTACTTAAAGCTTCAAGATAAAATGAACCTGTTCTGATCCTCTGGAGAACAAATGAGGGAAAATGTAAGAATTCAACTAAATGTTATATAAAGGCTGTTTTTCTAATGTAATAATAAAAGATGTAAAGATGCAGAATGTGTAAATATTTAATTGATTGTTTCTAACTTTAGATTTCAGTTAATATTGATTCAACAAACTGATCAAATGAAAAATTTAAATGTGATTCAAGAACTTAAGCTGAAAAATCACTTTTCTTTTCAAACAGTTCAAAATACTGAATCTGTTTTTTGAGAAAAACTTAAATAACAAATCTTACAATATAAGATGATAACTGAAGTTTCATTAATAACAATAATGATCATGTTTTCTGAGTGTCCGTTAGGGGGCGGTGCTGTTCCTTCAGTGAGCTGATCCTGCTCATGTCTGCAGCAGTAGAAGAAGCAGCTAGCTACTGTAAACAAAGCTAATCTCACAAACATCTGAGATCAAAGCGAGAAGAGGTGAAGACGAATAAAAGTGGAACTGAAGTGAGTTTAGCTTGAACTGTAGTTAACTGAAGTGAGTTTAGCTTGAACTGTAGTTAACTGAAGTGAGTTTAGCTTGAACTGTAGTTAACTGAAGTGAGTTTAAGCTTGAACCAGCGGTTTAATCTGTAGTTAGCGGGTACGTTAGCTAGTTAACTAACTAGCACAACAAGCTAAAGTAATCGTGGACCGTCTTTGATGTTTAAACTCGTTTGTTCTTTATTTTAAACTTTGATTATGAACACGGAGCTGATTTTGTTGAAAGGTTCGATTCCTGTGATCTTTGGAAACTTAGCGGAATTCACGCTACCTCTGCTAACGTTAGCTTAGCTCCAGTGTAAAACCCTCAGATTTGAGCGGAGCTCTGGTTCCTGTGTGTCCGGGTTTCGGTGCAGCTCCGCCGGTCAGTCATGAGCCGGACTGCGGCCTGACGGGACCAAAATGGCCGCAGAACTGTTCCCCGGGAAGAAGCTGCTTCCTCCGGTCTCCGTCCACAACCTCCAGCGGCAGAACGAGACCAACAACAACCTCCACCCCGGAGCTCAGAGCTGCTGCACCTGGCAGGGCCTGTACCCAACCGTCCGGGAGAGGTGAGCCCGCACACAGCCCCCATCACCTCCTCTCCTCCATCACCTCCTCCACATCAAACACCTCCACCTTCACTTCCATAATCAATAATCACCTCCTCCACATCCATCACCTCCTCCACATCAAACACCTCCTCTCCTCCATCACCTCCTCCACATCAAACACCTCCACCTTCACTTCCATAATCAATAATCACAGCCTCCATCATCTCCTCTCCTCCATCACCTCCTCCACATCAAACACCTCCACCTTCACTTCCATAATCAATAATCACCTCCTCCATCACCTCCTCTACATCCACCACCAACATCTCCTCAGACATCTCCTCCACATGATGAAGAGCAGCTGGGCGACACAGGTCCGATGATATTGTTTAAAGTTAAATGATCAGTTTCAGGACAGAGTCAGATTCCATCCATGATGGAGGTGCAGCTACGTCACCACAGTTTCTCACCACGTCTGTTTCTTCTTCTACATGAAACACTCACATCCTGTGTCTCTGTAGAAATTCAGTCATGTTCAACAATGAGATGATGGCGGACGTTCACTTCGTGGTCGGGCCACCTGGTGGGACGCAGCGAGTCCCAGGACACAAGGTACAAAAATCACGAGCAGGTCATCGTCAGTAAAAATAAATGATATACCTGTAAAACATATAACAAGCATTAGAGTCACACATTTATGAGAAATGTTGATTCATCACATCTCTGCTGCTCTCTGTCTCTTTTATTATTTTCACTCAGATTTATCAGTAAAGAAATGTAATCGGGTTCTTATCATTCATTTCCAGACTTTGAAGAGTTGTCATTATTCATGAGAAAGTTTGACTTTATCATTTCAGAGAATAATAAAAAGTTTCTTGATTTAAAACTAGTTTTTCTCTCAGGACCTGCAGCGACCCGCAGACACCGTCGTTTTATTCAGGAGCACAAAGTTTACTTTTTCTTCATATGTAAAGTATTCATAAAAACCTGGGTCACGTGACCAGCGCCCTCATGTTTTCATACGATATAAATCTCGTCCCTCTGCTCTGACAGTACGTCCTGGCGGTAGGCAGCTCCGTGTTCCACGCCATGTTCTACGGTGAACTGGCCGAGGATCAGGACGAGATCCGGATCCCTGACGTGGAGCCTCCTTCCTTTCTCGCCATGTTGAAGTATGTTGAGCTGATTTATTCACGTTCATTATTTTTTGATGTAAATGTACAGAATCGTCTCCTGACAAGAAGTGACGGCAGTTTGTCTATGTTTGACCTCCTCAGGTACATCTACTGTGACGAGATCGACCTATGTGCCGACACGGTGCTCGCCACTCTCTATGCTGCCAAAAAGTACATCGTGCCTCATCTGGCCCGGGCCTGCGTCAACTTCCTGGAGACGAGCCTGAGTGCTAAGAACGCCTGTGTGCTGCTGTCTCAGAGCTGCCTGTTCGAGGAGCCCGACCTGACGCAGCGCTGCTGGGAGGTGATCGACGCACAGGCCGAGCTTGCTCTGCGCTCCGAAGGCTTCTGCGACATCGACACTCAGACACTGGAGAGCATCCTGCGGAGAGAAACGCTCAATGCCAAAGAGATGGTGGTGTTCGACGCGGCGCTGAACTGGGCTGAGGCCGAGTGCCAACGACAAGACCTCGCACCGACCATCGAGAACAAGCGTCTGGTGTTGGGAAAGGCAATCTACTTGATCCGCATCCCCACCATGACACTGGAGGACTTCGCCAACGGAGCCGCTCAGTCTGATGTGCTCACACTCAACGAGACCAACGACATCTTCCTGTGGTACACCGCCGCCAAGAAGCCTGAACTCTTGTTCTGCACCAAACCTCGTAAAGGCCTGTCGCCACAGCGCTGTCACCGCTTCCAGTCCTGCGCCTACCGGAGCAACCAGTGGCGGTACAGAGGTCGCTGCGACAGCATCCAGTTCGCCGTAGACAAACGCGTTTTTATCGCTGGTTTTGGTTTGTACGGCTCCAGCTGCGGCTCAGCAGAGTACAGCGCCAAGATCGAGCTGAAGCGTCAGGGTGTGCCGATGGCCCAGAGGATCATCAAGTACTTCTCTGACGGCTCCAGCAGCACCTTCACTGTCTGGTTTGAGTACCCGGTGCAGATCGAGCCGGACACCTTCTATACCGCGAGCGTTGTGCTGGATGGCAACGAGCTAAGCTACTTCGGTCAGGAGGGCATGACAGAGGTGCAGTGTGGGAAAGTGACCTTCCAGTTCCAGTGTTCATCAGACAGCACCAATGGCACCGGAGTGCAGGGGGGTCAGATCCCCGAGCTCATCTTCTACGCCTGAGCCAGAGGAGCGAGGACTCTTGACTTTTATTTTGAAGTTCTCAGGAAGCTGCTGAAGGAGGGAGGGACTCCTGGATTCATCACAGACACGAGATGAGTCTGATTAGTCACATTACCTTGAAGTTGAACCCTGTCTCTCAGAGAAGGGGCTTATGGGTAACTTGAGGTTGCAGACTCCACACACACACACTCACCTCTTCACCGTAATGGACCAGTCTGACTTTCATTTTGTATTTTTGCTGTCGTCAGCGAATCTTGACGAATGTTTGTCCAGATCAAAGACTGTAAATAAAGATGGCCGACGTGACGGATCCCTAAACTGAAGCCAAAGTGGACCAATCGCCCCCTGGTGTCTGGCAGCAGTATAGGTTATCCTCCACGTTAGCAGACGGGATTTGGACCAAACTAAAAGCTCAAAGTAGACGTTAAATAAATGTTTGTAAAGATGTTTCTGTCGTTTCAGCTCGTTCTCATCTCTGATGTTCGTTCAAGTGTTTCATCAGTTTGGTTTGATCAGTTATTGATGATGGAGACGAGTCGTCTTTATTTACATTCTTAGTTCAAAAGTTGTTATAACGGATGAGACCGATCATGTGTGTTTGTCGTTCACCCGTTATGTTACCATGGTGATAACGAGCTTTATAATAACATGAAGCACTGACCAGCTAGCTGATCAACAAGTGTGTTTGATGTTTACACGTGTACTCTGGACGAGGATGTGACCACACATACACACACACACACACACACACACATACACACACACACACACACACACACACGTTTTGATTCAGCTGAATCTTTTTCAGATTTAAATTTTTCTTGTTGCTGAAGGATTTTAAAAACGGTGAAGCACTAAAATTTAGTTGTTTATGTTTCTTTCATGTTTAGTTTTAAAGCTGAATAATAAGTTTATATTTGTGCTGTGATGACTCGTCACACTTGCTCGGGTTCTCCTTCATGTCTGATGAAATCTGGTCATTTTACCCATAATTCACCTGAACATCGATCTGTTTACACATCAGCTTTTCAGAAATGATTCATTTTCAATGTCTTTTGTTTATATGTTGTATTTAAACAGATATCTATATGTATTTACACTCATCCTGTCTATAATTTTAACTCCTGTGCTTTGATTTGTTCTTTGATTTGCTCTTTCGTTGTTTCTGTAACGTCACAGTTTTGGGAGAATGTTTCTGTGAGCAAGTCCTTAAACTCCGCCCAACTCTGAAAACTGAAGAAAACTGTTTTCTATCTGTTAGATGAGAAAATACTTCCTATATTTTTTGACATCTTTGTTTCCTGTCGTCTGATTCCAACCTGAATGTGCAGCAAGTCGTGGCCTTATGAACAGAAACATCTGGAAATAAAAGATACATTTGATTTGTGTCACTTCTCTGAGTCTCATGGACTCAAAGTCAAAACATTTATATATAAATGTCCCTTTATTCAGAAAGCACATTGAAAAAGAGAGTTTACAAAATACTTTGACAGATGCTCGACACAGAGGGAATTACATAAAGTCATTCACAAGGATAAGAACTATAAATAAAAGCAATATGAAAACAGCATCGTGTCTAAACAGGAATTCAAATCAAACGTTACATTAGAGTAACAGACGACTGTACATAAAAGCTAATTAATACAAATAAAAAGAATGAAATTAATAAAACATAAAAAGAAAATGTTAATCTGCTCATGATCAGATATACAAAAAACGAAAAGGAAGTAGAAGTTAAATAAAAATTTATATGAAGTATGAAGTCTAATAAAGATACATTTATTAAATTCTCATAAAATTAATATAAAGTTTAAAGATTAATAAAGATTCATTTAAAATGTATAAAAGTATAGTCCAATAAAATGATTAGGAATTTTAAAGTCTAATTAAGATACATTTAAACTTAAAAATCTAATAATATGTATAGAAATTCTAAAATCTAATCAAATGTATGTACATTTTAAAGTCTAATAAAATTAATATATATTTTAAAATTAATATTATTTTTTAAGTCTAATAAAATATATAAAAGTTTTAAAGTTTAATAAAATGTATAAAGTTTTAAAGTCTAATAAATAGTATATACATTTTAAAGTTTAATAAAATGTATACACATTTTGAAGTCTAATAAATAGTATATACATTTTAAAGGTCAATAAAATGTACAAAGTGTTAAAGTCTAATAAAATGTGTAAAAGTTTTAACGTTTAATAAAATGTTTAAAAGTTTAAAAATACATAAACGATTACGGAAGCATATTTACGGAATCGTATTGAATTCACTTAAAAACAAAAAAACTCATTTATTGTTTTTTTGAATATTTTTTTCTGTTTTTCTGAATAATTTCTTTTTTCTGTTTTTCGGACTAGTTTTTTTCTGAGTTCAGAGAGCATTTGAAACAATAGACACATTCATTCCTTTAGCGAGAGCTCGATGTGATGGAAACCAACATGACCTTGTTTAGTTTAATCAAGGTTGACTTTGATCTGGGTTTAAGACTCATTATCATTAGTTATCATTAGTTATCATTAGTTAGTTATCATTAGTTATCATTAGTTTGTCGTCTTTGCGCAGACACCTGAGGACTCTGCGGTTGTTCAGAAGGAAAGTCCATTCAGTTCTGCTGAGATGAGACATGTATGTGCGGACAGGAGTCACCATAGGTCCATGGGAGTCACTTGCAGGTTGGTGGCTCTCGCGGGAGTTCGAAGTATCTCAATAATTCAGAAAAACTGAAAAAAAAAAAATTACACGCTTCCGTACGAATGATAATATAATATCATCTATATGACTTAAAGACAGGACGAAAAAAAATTGTCTTAAAAACAACAGAAAAAAAAACTAGTCTGAAAAACAGAAAAAAGAAATAAGTCTGAAAGACAGAAAAAAGAAATTAGTCTGAAAAACTGAAAAAATATAAAAAATTCTGAAAAACAGTGAATGCAATGGAAAAAAACCAGAAGAAAAATTTGTCTGAAAAACTAGCCCGAAAAACAGAAACAAAAAAATTAGTCCAAAAAACAGAAACAAAAAAATTAGTCAGAAAAACAGAAACAAAAAAATTAGTCAGAAAAACAGAAACAAAAAAATTAGTCTGAAAACACAGAAAAAAAATAAAACATTTTGAAAAACAGAAAAAAATTTATCCGAAAAACAGTGAATGCAATAAAATAAAACAGAAGAAAAACTAGTCCGAAAAACAGAAACAAAAAAATTAGTCAGAAAAATTGAATTTGTCTGAAAAACAGAAGAAAAATAAAATATTCTGAAAAACAGAAACAAAAAAATTTGTCCAAAAAACAGAAACAAAAAAATTAGTCTGAAAAATTGAATTTGTCTGAAAAACAGAAGAAAAATAAAATATTCTGAAAAACAGAAACAAAAAAATTAGTCCAAAAAACAGAAACAAAAAAATTAGTCTGAAAAACTGAAAAAAAGAAATTTGTCTGAAAAACAGAAGAAAAAAAAAATTTGTCTGAAAAACAGAAGAAAAATAAAACATTTTGAAAAACAGAAAAAAATTAATTTGGCCAAAGAACAGAAAAAACAAATTAGTCAGAAAACACAGAAATAATTAGTCAGAAAAACCGAAAAACAGAAAGACTTTTTTTTGTCAGAAATAACAGAAAAAACAAATTAGTCAGAAAAACATAAGAAGAAAAAATAACTAATAAAAAAATGATCTGAAAAACAGTGAATGCAATGAAAAAATACTGAAGAAAAATTAGTCTGAAAAACAGAAAAAAATCAAATTTGGCCGAAAAACAGAAAAAACTAATTAGTCAGAAAACACAGAAATAATTAGTCTGAAAAACCAAAAAAATCATTACTCAGAAAAACTGAAATAATAATCTGAAAAACTGTGAATGCAATGAAAAAAAACAGAAGAAAAATTAGTCCGAAAAACAGAAACAAAAAAAATCTGGGCATAAACAAAAAAATAACATTTGTCAGAAATAACAGAAAAAAATATTCCAAAAAATACAAGAAATTACTCCAAAAAAACTGAGTTTTTTGTTTTTCAAGTGAATGCAATACGCTTTCGTAAAAGTTTTAAAGTTTTATAAAATGTGTAAAAGTTTAATAAAATGTATAAAAATTTTATAAAATGTGTAAAAGTTTAATAAAATGTGTAAAAGTTTTATAAAATGTATAAAAGTTTTATAAAATGTATAAAAGTTTTAAAGTTTAATAAAATGTGTAAAAGTTTTATAAAATGTATAAAAGTTTAATAAAATGTGTAAAAGTTTTATAAAATGTATAAAAGTTTAATAAAATGTGTAAAAGTTAATAAAATGTATAAAAGTTTTAAAGTTTAATAAAATGTGTAAAAGTGTAATAAAATGTATAAAAGTTTAATAAAATGTGTAAAAGTTTTATAAAATGTGTAAAAGTTTAATAAAATGTATAAAAGTTTAATAAAATGTATAAAAGTTTAATAAAATGTATAAAAGTTTTAAAGTTTAATAAAATGTATAAAAGTTTAATAAAATGTGTAAAAGTTTAATAAAATGTATAAAAGTTTAATAAAATGTGTAAAAGTTAATAAAATGTATAAAAGTTTTAAAGTTTAATAAAATGTGTAAAAGTGTAATAAAATGTATAAAAGTTTAATAAAATGTGTAAAAGTTTTATAAAATGTGTAAAAGTTTAATAAAATGTATAAAAGTTTAATAAAATGTATAAAAGTTTAATAAAATGTATAAAAGTTTTAAAGTTTAATAAAATGTATAAAAGTTTTAAAGTTTAATAAAATGTGTAAAAGTTTAATAAAATGTGTAAAAGTTTTATAAAATGTGTAAAAGTTTAATAAAATGTATAAAAGTTTAATAAAATGTATAAAAGTTTAATAAAATGTATAAAAGTTTAATAAAATGTATAAAAGTTTTAAAGTTTAATAAAATGTATAAAAGTTTAATAAAATGTGTAAAAGTTTAATAAAATGTATAAAAGTTTAATAAAATGTATAAAAGTTTAATAAAATGTATAAAAGTTTTAAAGTTTAATAAAATGTATAAAAGTTTAATAAAATGTATAAAAGTTTAATAAAATGTATAAAAGTTTAATAAAATGTATAAAAGTTTTAAAGTTTAATAAAATGTGTAAAAGTTTAATAAAATGTGTAAAAGTTTTATAAAATGTGTAAAAGTTTAATAAAATGTATAAAAGTTTAATAAAATGTATAAAAGTTTAATAAAATGTATAAAAGTTTAATAAAATGTATAAAAGTTTTAAAGTTTAATAAAATGTATAAAAGTTTAATAAAATGTGTAAAAGTTTAATAAAATGTATAAAAGTTTTAAAGTTTAATAAAATGTGTAAAAGTTTAATAAAATGTGTAAAAGTTTCTGTTCATGTGAGTAAAATACAGTTTCCTGTCAGATGCTCGGTGCCCTTTCAAAATAAAGCTCAGTATCAGGCTTGTCACCACAGAAGAAGAGGGGGCGGGGCGCTGTGTTTGTCCCTCGTCTGTCTCCGTCCTCGCTGTTTGCGGAAGTGTGACTCAGAGACACTGAGGGCGGAAATAAAACCGAGAGACCGCTTTGATCGTCGTCATGTTCAGATTAAAGGTTCTCTCTGGTCACCTGTTTCCGACCTCTGACCACAGGGGGGCGCTCTGCAGCTCACACTGCGCGTCAGGAGCCGGAGCTGCGGCCAGGAACGAACGGGACGATGTGGTGCTGGTCCACGGGCTGAGGAGCGCCATCTGCAGGGCGAAGAGAGGATCGTTCAAGGTAACAGCAGTTTAACCTGTGAAACATCTGTAAACATCTGGGACTCCACTGGTTCTCTAGACTGGATTCACTTTATTATCCGGAGCTGATAACACCGGACCGATCAGTTCACTACCAAAACACAGGTTCTCCTGTGGTTCTAGAGTCTGTGAGAGGAGAACAGGAGGAGGAACCTTCAGCTACCGGGCTCCTCTCCTGTAGAACCAGGCTCCTCTCCTGTGGGTCTAGAGTCTGTAAGAGGAGAACAGGAGGAGGAACCTTCAGCTACCGGGCTCCTCTCCTGTGGGTCTAGAGTCTGTGAGAGGAGAACAGGAGGAGGAACCTTCAGCTACCAGGCTCCTCTCCTGTGGTTCTAGAGTCTGTGAGAGGAGAACAGGAGGAGGAACCTTCAGCCACCAGGCTCCTCTCCTGTAGAACCAGGCTCCTCTCCTGTGGTTCTAGAGTCTGTCAGAGGAGAACAGGAGGAGGAACCTTCAGCTCCCACTCAGCTGTGTCTCCTGTGTTTCAGGACACCACTCCTGACGAACTGCTGAGCGCGGTCATGACAGCTGTTTTGACAGATGTTGGCCTGTCACCCAATCAGCTTGGAGACATCTGTGTAGGTGAGACATCCATCCTTCCCTCATCCATCCTTTCCTCATCCATCCTTCCCTCATCCATCCTTCCCTCATCCATCCTTTCCTCATCCATCCTTCCCTCACCCATCCTTCCCTCATCCATCCATCATCCTTCCTGACACGTTGTGTTGTCGTTCACCAGGTAATGTGTTGCAGCCTGGAGCTGGAGCGCTGATGGTCAGAGTGGCTCATTTCCTCAGGTCAGACTATACAGACCCAGTGTATATATATATATATATATATATATATATATATATATATATATATATATGTATGTTTATGTATATGTACTGTATATTTGTTCATACTGTGTGTTTCTACTGTTTTCACTGGATGAAGTTTCTTGTCGTCCTCTCAGTGGGTTTCCAGAGACAGTTCCCGTCTACACTGTTAACAGACAGTGCTCCTCTGGACTTCAGGCTCTTTTTAATGTAGCAGGTAAAAAACACTTCAAACCGACCGAAGAGAACACAGCTGCTGTTTATTTACCCAGAATGCTCTGGTGTGTTTGTGCAGGAGCCATCAGAAGTGGATCCATTGACCTGGGCCTCGCCTGCGGGTACGTTTCATTTGTTGTTCCTAATCAGAAAAATTCAATTCTCTTCTTCATAACGTAATAAAAACACAGAGACATGTCGACAGAAGATCTGAAGTTCCTCCACGATAATAAAAACATTCTTTAAGAAAGCATTCCCCTTTTTAAGGTTCTCCATAACCTCCTACAGGACCTCTAGAACCTTCTTAATGTCAATTTAAACTATTGTTGAACCCGAACAAATGGACAGGACCTCTAGAACCTTCCCATCGACCACTAACGTACCCTCAACAATCCTGAGAACCTCCTCGAAAGCCAACAGAACCTCATCAAGGACCTCACAACCTTCCTGACCATTAAAACCAACCGTAGAACCCTTTCAGTAACCACTTCAACCTTCTTAATGCCCCTGGTACAAACTATCACACCTCTACAACCTCCCATTGACCACTCAAGCAGCTTGAACAATCCTGAGAACCTCCCCAATAACAGGCCTGTACATTCTCTGAATTAAATGAAGGCAAACTGTTCGTGTGTCTGGAAGCAGATGTGACATGTGACATGTTTTGCGTGTTCCAGTGTGGAGAGCATGTCTCTGCGTACGATGGGGAACCCTGGAGATCTGAGCTCCAGGCTGATGGACAACGACAAGGCCAGAGACTGCATCATGCCGATGGGGTGAGACGGCTGCTGCATCAGGTCTCATGAACGAAGACAACAAATTCAGGACATTTATTATTACGAACAGAACACTTTTACAAAACCATGAAAATATTAAGGAGAGAATTTAAGAGATAATGATTAGTCATATTTTTAATGATCAGTATAAAACGCAGTTCTGAGGGCGCTCAGTGTTCCTTCATGTTCTCGAGTTAGCAGACGGTCGTCTTCTCTTCCTGCTGTGACTCTTGTGCGTTTCATGTTTTTTGCAGCATCACGTCAGAGAACGTTGCGGAGAGATTTGGAATCTCCCGAGAAAAACAGGACGCCTTCGCTCTGAACTCTCAACAAAAGTAAACGAGTCATTTATTCAATTTTTATCTGTTGAACAGCAGCTGCTTGGATCTGTGCAGGAGCAGGTGTGGGGCAGGAGCAGGTGTGGAGCAGGAGCAGGTGTGGAGCAGGAGCAGGTGTGGAGCAGGTGTGGAGCAGGTGTGGAGCAGGAGCAGGGGTGGAGCAGGAGCAGAGCAGGTGTGGAGCAGATGTGGAGCAGATGTGGGGCAGGAGCAGGTGTGGGGCAGGAGCAGGTGTGGAGCAGGAGCAGGAGCAGGTGTGGGGCAGGAGCAGGTGTGGAGCAGGAGCAGGTGTGGAGCAGGAGCAGGTGTGGGGCAGGAGCAGGTGTGGAGCAGGAGCAGGTGTGGAGCAGGAGCAGGTGTGGAGCAGGAGCAGGGGTGGAGCAGGAGCAGAGCAGGTGTGGAGCAGGAGCAGGGGTGGAGCAGGAGCAGAGCAGGTGTGGAGCAGATGTGGAGCAGAGCAGGTGTGGAGCAGGAGCAGGAGTGGGGCAGGAGCAGGAGTGGAGCAGGTGTGGAGCAGGAGCAGGAGTGGGGCAGGAGCAGGTGTGGGGCAGGAGCAGGTGTGGAGCAGGAGCAGGTGTGGGGCAGGAGCAGGTGTGGAGCAGGAGCAGGTGTGGGGCAGGAGCAGGTGTGGAGCAGATGTGGAGCAGGTGCGGAGCAGATGTGGGGCAGGAGCAGGTGTGGAGCAGGTGTGGAGCAGGAGCAGGAGCAGGGGTGGAGCAGGAGCAGAGCAGGTGTGGAGCAGAGCAGGTGTGGAGCAGGAGCAGGAGTGGGGCAGGAGCAGGAGTGGGGCAGGAGCAGAGCAGGAGTGGTCGTGTGTACTAACAGAACGACTCCTCCACAGAGCGGCCCGGGCTCAGAACATGAACCTGTTCGACCAGGAGATCGTTCCCGTCACCACCAAGTTGTTGGACGACGCAGGTGAAGAGCGGGAGGTGACGGTTCTCAAAGACGATGGCATCAGACCTGGAACGACTCTGGCCGGGCTGCGTAAACTGCGGCCGGCCTTCAAACCTGACGGCAGCACTACGGCAGGTGAGTCAGTGTCGTCATGACAACAGGAGCAGGTTACTGTCTCTGAGCGGCAACAAACTCTTAACACACACACACACACATTGTGTCAGGTAACTCCAGCCAGGTGAGTGACGGAGCAGCCGCCGTGCTGATTGGACGCAGGTCTGCAGTGGAGGCTCTGGGTCTGCCGGTGCTCGGGGTCCTGAGGGCGAGCGCCGTGGTCGGGGTCCCTCCTGATGTCATGGGCATTGGACCTGCGGCTGCCATCCCCGCAGCTCTGGACCAAGCTGGTGAGTGTGTGTGTGTGTGAGTGTTTGTGTGTGTGTGTGTGTGTTTGTGTGTGTGAGTGTGTGTGTGTGTTTGTGTGAGTGTGTGTGTGTGTGTGTGTTTGTGTGTGTTTGTGTGAGTGTGTGTGAGTGTGTGTGTGTGTGTGTTTGTGTGAGTGCGTGAGTGTGTGTGTGTGTGAGTGTGTGTGTGTGTGTGTTTGTGTGTGTGTGTGTGTGTATGTGTGTGTGTGTGTGTGTGTGTGTGTGTGAGTGTGTGTGTGGTGATTGTCGAGCTTCACTCTGTGTCGTTGTGTTTCAGGACTGACGCTGGACGATATTGACGTGTTTGAAATCAACGAGGCGTTTGCGAGTCAGGTCAGTTCGTCTCTTTTGTTAAAATTAAATTCGTCAATAAAAGAAACTTAACGAAGGAAAAATCAGATCAAAGAATTGGGGGTTAGATTCGACCCTAACCCAGATCCACGTGATCCAGACTCGTGAGTTGAGGTCAGAGGACGGAGAAGTTGTGGTGTCAGTGTTCTCTTGTTGTCGTCAGGCGGTTTACTGTGTGGAGAAGCTGAGGATCCCGCCAGAGAAGGTGAATCCAAACGGCGGCGCCATCGCTCTGGGTCATCCTCTGGGCTGCACCGGAGCTCGACAGGTGGTGACGCTGCTCAACGAGCTGAAACGCAGAGGGAAGAGGTTCGTGTCGAGCTGAAACAAACACGTGATCAAACCCTCAATGTATTGAACTGTTTGAGACCCGTCTGGTGTTTTGACCGCAGGGCGTACGGCGTCGTGTCCATGTGCATCGGGACCGGGATGGGAGCAGCGGCTGTCTTCGAATACCCCGGACCATAGGAGCACGCCTGTGGTTATCATCCGTCTAATTAACAACCAATCAGGTGCGATCAGCGACACAAGATGAGCTGAAGCCAATAATCGATGAGTCAATCAATAGGAAACAAGTTGACAATAATCTGACGGAGAACAAACGGCTCCAAGTTAAAACCTGTTGTTTTTTCTTCTTTTTTTTCTTTCAAGTTAAAAAAACTAAATCTGTGGCGACACGCCCCGACAGAGCAGGTAGCACGAGAGCGGAGGTCGACGCTTCCTTCACGTGACCAATCAGAGCAGACGTTGACGGGAGGGGCTCTTAAAGAGACAGGAGCTAAAACCAAGTGTTTGAGACAGAGGCTGAAAGGAGGAGCTGCAGCGATGGACAGTCTGAGGACAGAGACTCTGAAGATTACAGCATGAAGACATGTGAATGTATTTAATATAACATTAATTAAAATGATCAACATGAACAGAATGTGTCTCTTTATCGTGTACAACTTTATTAACAGATACAATTACTGTTTTCTAACAGACTGTTATAAAGAATTTATTCTGGATCTTCTCCTGCCGCCTCTAGTCAAACATCTGTAACATGTCAGAGTGAGTCCCTGAGAGAAACATCTGGAACCTTCTCAGTGAGCGACGTGAAACTGAAGAACACAAACGTCTCAGGATGAAGAAGAGGAGCCGTACACGTAGAAGACGAAGACGTCCACTTGGAAAGACGAAGACGTCCAGATGTTTTGGTGATGAGGGCCGACGCCGTGTGGACGAGCTGTAAACAACAACTCTGATCTTTACACAGTTTAGACGCCATGTCCCGCCTCCTGCTGCTCTACAGGCTCCTCCCCTCACCTGAATGTCCCCACATGTTCCTGTTGTTGTGAACGAGTCGACAATCTGCTACACACACTGACTACACAACATCTTTCACCGCTCATGTGTGGAAACATCTTTAAATCTGATTCATTAAATATTATAAACCATCTCAAACTTTGACGACTGTTCAAACCCTGCAGATGTTTGTTTAGATGAACTTCATGATTGTGACCTTCGTTTCAACTCTTTCACATCTACTTCCTGTTGTTTTCCTGTATAAACTCAGGAAAGAGTCTCGGTCCGTCACAACCTCGAACCTACACGAGCTTCTGTTTCTTTCGAGCCTGAAACTGCTCCGTTTTGCTTTTGATTGACTTGACGAGCAGAGACAGACTCGGATCCATGGGCTTCTTCGCCGTCACAGCATCAGAGTCACTTTGCGATTTCGTTCCCGCCACTTCCTGTTTAGCTTCGGCGGAGGCCTCTGTCCGCGTGGCCGTCTGAGCGCTGAGGTCATCGTCCCTCCGCCGCCGCTGCTCCTCTCGCCTGCGCTGCTTCTCGGCCACGATGCTCTGGGTGGCTCTGGTCTTCTTGAAGCTGGGGTGGGACGGATCCAGGTTGAACAGGTGCGACGTGAACATGGCCTGGAAGCGAGGGTCTTTAACATCCACCTGCATGGAGACAGGAAGAGGCGTGTCACTGAGGAAAACTACCAATAAGAAGCTTCATGAGTAACGTGAAGGTGAATCAACGAGATTTAATGACGCGAGGAAGCAGCAGTGAACGTCTCGATCATATTATTACTTTATAATTCATTCTGTTTCAGGAGCAATATATTTATTTTCAGTGTTGGTGGATCTGTTGATGGACTCAGATGATAAAGATGCATCATGTTTGTTCAAGTGTAAAAAATAACTAAGAACTGCTTCGTCTTTGTTTCGTTGTCTCTGATTCACTGAGATTTGAAGTATGATTGTGTAAACGATGAATATTTCTACTACGACTTCACAGTACATCGATATGAATAGAGCTGAAATACAAAATAACATCTTTCAGTTATTCGTCTGAACCGCTGCTGTAAGAAGCTGAATTCAATCTCTTTAAGAAACTGATGTCGTCCGTCTGTCGTTTTAAATAAAGTTCCACTCGAGGATTTTACCTGGAAGTGGTCGTTCTCCAGAGGCTCCTCCCCCTTCTTCAGCAGCTTCTTCCTTTTCTTCTTGCTCAAGTTCTGCTGCTCCACGATTTGATCAAAGTTAAAGTGTTTGTGCTTCTTCTCGTCTGCGTCGTCCTCCATCAGCAGACTCATCTCCGCCTACACACACACACAGACACACACAGAGACACACACACACACACAGAGACACACACACACACACACAGAGACACACACACAGACACACACAGAGACACACACAGAGACACACACACACACACACAAGAGACACACACACACAAGAGACACACACAGAGACACACACAGAGACACACACACACACACACACACACACAGACACACACACACAGAGAGACACACACACAGAGAGACACACACAGAGACACACACACAAGAGACACACACACACAGACACACACAGAGACACACACAGAGACACACACACACAGACACAGACAGAGACACACACACAAGAGACACACACAAGAGACACACACACACACACACACACAGAGACACACACACACAGACACAGACAGAGACACACACAGACACAGACAGAGACACACACACAAGAGACACACACACACACAGAGACACACACACACACACAGACACAGACAGACACACACACACACACACACACACACACACACAGAGACACACACACAGACACACACACACACAAGAGACACACACACACACACACAGAGACACACACAGACACAGAGAGACACAGAGAGACACACACACACACACACACACACACACACACACACACACACACACACACACAGACACACACTTTAGGAAACCAGTGTGACGTCTGATGCAGGTTTGATGATGTCACATGAGATGAACCTCTGACCTTTTGTTTCTCCAGCTCTTCTTCCTCCTCAGCCGTTCGCTCCTCTTCCTCCAGCTTCTTCTTCTTCTTCCTCTGTTTCTTCAGATCTGCAGACACACCAGATGAAACTGAAAAGTCTGAACCAATCAAGGTGTGAACGGGTCCTGAAGCCCGTGACTCTGCACTCTGACTCCTGATTGGCTGATGGATGAACGCATTAATATATGGGTGTTCCTAATAAAGTGCTCAACACAGCAACAAAATGAAGCTTTTCTCTCTTCGGTGGTTCAAAGTCTTTTCTAAGAAAGAAAACGTTCCAGTGTGAATCAGACCATTCGTTGATTGATTGATTGATTGATCACCTGTCGCACCGAGCTCCTCGGTGAAGAAAGCTTCGCTGAGGTCAACGTCTGGAGGAAGTTCATCGTCGCTGAGTTCGTCCTCTGCCGCCTCCTGGTGGAAGACACAGAAACAATGAATAAAAGTGTCTCAGCTGTTGATGAAGACGTTCAGACACTGAGCGCCGGTCAGAGCATCGCTTCTACTCGCCTGTTTGTTCTGAGATTTCTTCTGCTTCCTCTGCTCCTTCTTCTTCTGCAGGAACTCCTCCCAGGGCGTCAGCTCGTCCTTCCCCTCCAGCTTCTTCTTCACCAGCTGCTCCGTCGTCTCCTTCAGGCCTGAACACACGACACACAGGTCAGTGGAATGAACCCTGATGCTTATTCTGAGGCCGCCTGTGACATCTGGACTTATTATTGCAGTTAGGGCAGAGTGTGGTTGGGGTTTAAAGACAGAAACAAATATATATATATATATATATATATATATATATACACTAAATAATATTATAATATATATATGAATAAGTACCTGGCACCCAGGTGATCTCCATCTCCATGTCTTTGTCGTGCTGCAGCTTCTTCTCTTTGTCCTGGATACCTTTCAGCAGCTCTCTGTACTTAGAGATCTGATCCTCGCCCTTCTTCTTTTTCTTCCTCTCTTCTTCCTCCGGAGTTTTCTTCTCTTTCTCCACCACCTCTCTCGTCTCTTCTGTCTCTTCAGCTGTGAAAACAAACCCTCAGTCCTGCTTCCTCTCATCATAGAAGACAAACAGATTCCCGATGAGATCTCTCACCTTCGGCCTCGCCGCCGCTGTCTCCGCTCGCCTGCTCTCCAAACTCAACCGCTCCAGCCTCGTCCTCCTCTTCTTCGCTGGAGGAGGCCAGGTAGGCGTTGAAGTCCATCTCCAGCAGCTCGTCCTTGTTGAAATTCCTGTTGAAGGCGGTCACTCGATCGTGGTCCATCTCGTCCCACGTCAGCTGCACCTGATTGGTCCGACACAGACTCCGATGTGTGAATGCAGAGACTCAGTTTAGAGGAGCAGGAGTGTAACCAGTTGTTTTCTGAAGTACAGGTGTACCTGAACGCCTCACGTGCCGACGCTACAATTTACAGAAAGCCGTCACAGGAGCCATCTTACCTTTGAGGTGGCCGTGGCAGACGAGCTGAACAGTTTGGGCGTGTACGCCAACAGATTCACGTCCGTCGCAACGTCTTTGGGCTCCTCAGCAAACGCGACGCCGTCGGGAATAAACCTGTCACAAAAAGGTTTGAGTGTCAGTCACTTGAAATGGTGGTGGTGGAGGTGGAGGTGGGGGGGGTTCTTGAAGTTCCCAGGTTCTCGTACCGGAGGTCGAGCACCGAGCAGCTGCTCTCGTACTCGAAGCCGTCACACTCCTCGTAGATCTTAGCGGCTGTTTCGGCCGAGTCACACTCCACCACGGCGTAGTAATATCTGAGACGCTTGAACTGGTAGTTACGCATCTTCTCCCTGTAAACCCTGAGAGACACACGTGCACTTGTCAGATTCATAGGAAGACGACACGTGTGTGTGTGTGTGCATGTGTGTGTGCATGTGTGTGCGTCTGCGTGTGTGCATGTGTGTGCATGTGAGACCTGTCCTCCTCAGTGTCGTCCTCTGAGTCTTCAGGCAGAGCCTTCAGCTCCATCGGTCCCTGAGTCTCCTCCACCTTCAGCCGCTCCTTCCCAAACTCTGACGGGTAAATCTGGACAACAACACCCAGCATGCACTGCTGTTTATCTCTCTTTCACACCTGTCCACCATCTTGAACTCACAAACAGACGCTCATTGGTGTAAACGGCTGACATGATGTGGATCAAAGCTCAGCTGATGATACTGATGAGACGAGATCCACCACAAACATATTTTAGTGATGACGACGCTCAGAACCAGATTCAAGTGAGAGCGATGCTGACGATTAAGACTTGAACCTGATGTGAAACCACGTTCAACCACAAGATCCTGACTTTTATCTGATCAAAACCAAAACACACTCCGAAAAATCAGTCGTCTAAACACGTCTGGTTCTTTGCATCAAGAATTATTCTCTGAACTCTGATCAATGATTATTCATTAAAAAAATCCAGAACGTTCAAACGGACAGAAGTGAAATCCAACAATAAAAATTATAACAATAATGCAAATCTTCGTGGTTCTAAGTGAGCGACGGAGAAACAGTCTGTTTCAATACCTTGACAGACAGCACAGCGCCCCCCTGTGGTGTGAAGGAGTTGAACAGTGCCAGCAGGTCTCTGGCCTTCATGCGGTCCCAGTCCATGTTGCAGACGGCGAGTCGAGTGGAAACCTGACACGCACACACACACACACAGTTAATGTTTGAGTGTATGTGTTTCAGCTTTAAGACGAACAGGCTCGGACGTTACCTCATCGCTCCGCCGAGCATCTTTGCACAGTTCGCCCCAGTCGTGCTCGATCTCCTCTTCCTCTTTCCTCAGGATGGCGTCCACCCCGTCATCGTCGTCTTCGTCTGAGCTGGTCTCGATGTTGCCCTTACCTCGGGCCAGATCCGGCCCACTGTCGCTATCTGAATCCGAATCCAGACCGGACTCCTCCTCCGATCCACTTTCAACCTCGCTTTCCTCCTCTGCATCATCGTCATCCTCCTCACTGCCATCTGTGTCTCCCAGGTCCACGCCCTGCACCTCCTCACTTTGCTGCTGCTCTTCATCATCTGAAAAATTTATTTGACACTGTATTTTCAAACCTGCAGAAATCTGTAGTTTTAATCGAGGTCACTTCTCCTGTGGTCGCCTGTTGGTGGCGCCATATCCTCCGTGCATGTGTCAGAAGAGTCAAAGTGACTTTTTATCCAGTTTATTACAGTTTTACACTTTTCACATCTTGGTGGTTTTTAACTGTGTTTGAAGCAGATGAAGGATTCGAGTCGTCGGACGTCTGGATCTGAAGTTTTCAGAGAAACGAGCTGAGCGAGCGTTAGCGGCAGCTCGACTCCTCAGAGACGAGTCAGAGAAACATGAGTTTAACATGAAGCTGCTTCATTCACTGTTTCTACTGGAGTGAATCAGCTGCTTGTTTTAGATCCCATCAACACTGAAGGACGAGGACTACAACTCCCATCATCCCTCACTGCTGCACCATGACAACTAGCTTATAATGAAGACTACAACTCCCATCATCCCTCACTGCTGCACCATGACAACTAGCGTATAATGAAGACTTCAACTCCCATCATCCCTCACTGCTGCACCATGACAACTAGCTTATAATGAAGACTACAACTCCCATCATCCCTCACAGTGAGAGACGACAACGACCGATGTCACAGCTTTTTCTTTTTTCGTCTCAGATGAAACAACGAAGTTAACTGAGAACTTTCAGCTGGAAATTAAACGATGTGATAAAGTGAACAACTGAAACTAGTGGATGAAGATCATCCTCTCACCTTCATCTTCAGACTCCTCGTCTTCATCTTCTTTGCTCTGCACTGCTTCTCTCTCACCTTTCACCAGCTTCACCTTCTTCCCTCTCTCCGTCACCTCCTCTCTCTCCACGTCCTCTTCGTCCTCGGAGTCCAGTTTGTAGAAGCGTCTCAGGTCTTCGGAGGAGGTGTGGTTGATGGGGCGGCCTCGTTTGTCCACTGTGGACTTCACCTGAAAGCGCTTCTCGTGGAACATGGACTGGAAACGCTTGTCGATCTTGACCTTGCGTTCCCTCTCGGGCATTTCCCAGAAGCGCGGGTCCCTCTGCACCCGAGCGAAGCGCTCATCGCCGCCCTGGTTCTTTTTGGACGACATTGTGGAAAAATCCTGAAAAACAAAACGGAAACACGTTAAGAACTTGGACTCGAGCTGTGAAGTGGTTTTGTGTTAAAACATCGTGTGACGAGTTTAAACCACACCCCCACACGTCTTTATGTTTGGATAATGACGGAGCATCAGGTGTGACTGACTGATTCTTTAAATCATCAGTTCATGTGAGGGATGAAACTGAACTTTAATAAAAACTTCTATTTACAGCTGACTGTAAAATGTTACGTCTCGATGTGACGATTGTTCGGGAACATTTTAGTGAATTTAGACCCAAGAAGATATTGAGTCACAGCGCCACCTCCAGGACACAGCAAACGATCAGTCAGATCCCCACAGACTGCAGCTTTGGTTGTATTCATGTTTTAATAAACTATTTGAATTCCTATTACCAGCTCACGCCCCTCCCCCTACACAACCACACAAACCACATGACCCAAGTGTGAACGTAAACAAAACACACAGCACTCCCATGAGCCCCTGCGACATCCTGTGCCATCACAATACTTCAGTCATATTAGTATTTCTATATTCCTCACACTGAAGTACTTCTTGTTACTGAGTACTTGCTGATGTACTGCCCCCCCCCAATAATGAAGTATAATCTTATCTTATGTGAAGGAGATTTTTACTGAATAATAAACGGAGGTTCTTTTAGTTTAGAAGGTTTTAAATCATTTCTGAGGAATGAATAAACTAAAGATTGGTGATTCAATGATAAACACGTCAGAAAATCAAATAAAACGTTTCCCCACACAGCGACACAGCGGGGTGACGTCACACTCACCGGCAGCACCGAGTGAAATCAACGTCAAGTTTTCGAGAAACAACGAAAACGATCAGAAACACGACGCAACTTCACGTCTCCGCAAACACGTGCTTTCCCAGCATGCATCGCTCCCCTGACCTCTCTGGGCCCCGCCCACTCCTCTCTACGGGAAGCGAAGTGAGACAAACAGAGTGAAAGTCGTTTTCAGGAGTTTTAAATAACGTCACGTGGTTGATCAGATAAACGTCATCAACTCTTCAGTCGATGATCAGAAGCAATAAAACATTTGTGTCCTCAGACTTCAACGAACGGTTCATTAATTAAGAATGTTTGATTCATCAAGTTTCAGAAACTGAGAAAACTTTAGTGAAGTTTGACTTTTAAAAAAAGAACCTCCCCATCAATCATCCATCAGAGTCATTTAAAGAATCAACAACTGCAGCTTCAACATTCATTATCACTGAAGACACGTCTCTGACAACTGACCAGTTTACAGTCGCGGCTGAAACACGACTGACTGGAGACTGTCTGTTAATGTTTGTGTGACAGTGAATCAATAATATTATGATAACAGACTTTATTCATCCACAGCAACAGTACAATATTAAATAGAATAGAAGAAAGAATATACATTATATAATAAATAAATGTTATATAATAAGTATATTATATTATATATTATATATATGGTATTATATAATAAATAAATGATGTTATATAATAAATATCATATTATATATGATATGATATATATATGATATTATATATTATATATATGGTATTATATAATAAATAAATTATGTTATATAATAAATATATTATATATTATATAATAAGTATATGATATTATATATTATATATATGGTATTATATAATAAATAAATGATGTTATATAATAAATATCATATTATATATTATATAATAAGTATATGATATTATATATTATATATATGGTATTATATAATAAATATGGAAGTTGGATCAAATAAATGTCATTGCACAGATCCAGCTCCATGTTTTCCACCGAGCGGATCAGATCCAGCTCCATGTTTTCCACCGAGCGGATCAGATCCAGCTCCGTGTTTTCACCGAGCGGATCAGATCCAGCTCCGTGTTTTAGCAGCTGCCGGTGCAGAGGTCACAAGATGGCGGACAGACACACAGAGGAGAAACAACCATGAGCTCCAGGCGGCTCCTCCGGCTCCTCCGGCAGCTCACAGCCGCCTCCGCTGCTCCCTCCCCGGGCAGCGGCAGCAGACTGATGTCGGTGTCCGGCCGAGGCTCCATGAACGTGTTCGACCGAGAGATGAAGAGGAGGCAGAGGAGGTGGGCGGGGTCTCTGCAGGACACTCACCTGTTCCATTACCTGAGGGACGAGGTAAGAAGCTGCAGTTACACCCACACACACACTGGGGGGCGCTGCTCTGAGCTGCAGTCACACCCACACACGCTGTAAATAAACATGGACGACATGTCAGAGCATCGCTATCTCCCCCTGGTGTCTGGCTGCAGTATAGATCATAAATCCTCCTCCATGTTAGCAGGTGGGACATAGGTAGGTAGACAGATGAACTGTATTGATCCCAGGTGTCAGCAGCAGGTTCACAGAGAGGAAGACACAGAGAGACGAGGTGCAGCGTTGCAGTATTTGACGTCTTATTGCTGTGGGCAGGAAAGACTTCCTGTATCTGTCCTTGTGGAGCTGAACCAGTCTGTTGGAGAAGGTTCTCTGTCTGTCCACCAGGTGGTGGAGAGGGTGGTCCTGATTGTCCATGATGGATAAGAGATTATTCAGTGTCCTCCTCTCCACCAACACTTCCAAAGAGTCTGGTTTGCAGCCAGTGACGGAGCCAGCCTTCTGAATCAGCTGGTTCAGTCTGTTGGTGTCACCGGCTCCGAGGCTGCTCCTCCAGCAGACCACAGCAAAGTACAGAACAGAGACATCGATGTTTTCCACTTCAGTCCGTTGTGGATGTGGACGCCCAGGTTCTTGTGCTCCTCCACTGTCACAACATCCTCTCCCAGAATACACAGTGGCTGTGAAACCTCCTCTTCCTCCTGAAGATGACCACCACCTCCCTGGTCTTGGCCACATTCAGAAGCAGATGATTTTTACCGGCCCACTCTACAAAACCATCCACCAGCGCTCTGTACCCTCCCTCCCCTCACTTATACACCCACCAGAGTCATCGGAGAACTTCTGTGGCTGACTCTGAGTTGTACTGAAGGTCGGAGGTGTACAGTGTGAGGAGGAAGGACCGTCCCCTGCGGAGCTCCTGCAGGACTCACCACCACATCAGACCGAACACTGTCCAGTGGGACAAACTGAACATGAACCAAACTAAACAAATCAAAGTAGACGTTAGATAAATGTTTCTGTCGCTTCAGCTCGCTTCTCTCTCTGATGTTGGCTCAAGTGTTTCTCATCACTTTGGTTTAATCAGTTATTGATGATATAAAAACAGGCTCCTGATTGACAGCTGAGACTGACTCAGGATTGATCGAGAGCTTGTGTGGGCGGGACCTTGATACCGTCGCTCGACCCCACGATCACTGCAGCTCAGACTCTGACTGCAAATGATGTACTCACCACAAGATGGCAGTGTTCGTATCAGAGATATTTTGGCTTCATTTCTGTCGGAAGCTTTCTTCTTCTTTGTTTGGTTTATTGGCGGGTAGCAACTAACGTCAGGTGCATTACGCCACCTACTGTTTTCTTCTTGATGGGGACGTGTCGGCTTTGTGGGTTAAGACGTTAACGAATATCTGCAGCAATGAGACGTTTAATAAATGTGGAAGCGAACTGTCCGAGACGTCTACTTCCACTTTAGTGTCGTCATGCAGCTGACGCTCTATTTGTCGGGGGAAGGTGAGCAGACGTTTCAGGTGCATGTTTTAAGTCACTGCTCTCAGAGATCCTCTCACCGACTCAGCTTGTTCTTCTGGTTGTTTGCAGGTCGGAGGTCGAGTGGCCGATCGAGTCTACGACATCGCGAGGTGGGTTCATGACAGATTCAGGTTTTTATACAGAGAGCAGCTCAGAGTCACACACTGATCATCAGCTCCGCAGATTCTACGACTTTATCAGAGTCAGTTCTGGCTCCAGATCAGGTGCTCGCTCTGAACTGGTCCTGGAACTGTCAATAAAACACAGTTTGAATAAAGTTTGACTTATGTCTTCCTGTCCTCTCAGGACGTTTCCTCTGGCGTTGGACATCGGTGGTGGAAAGAGTCACATTGCAGAGCATTTAAGCAAGGTGTGTGTGTGTGTGTGTGTGTGTGTGTGTGTGTGTGTGTGTGTGTGTGTGTGTGTGTGTGTGTGTGTGTGTGTGTGTGTGTGTGTGTTTTGTTTCTGTATCATCGTGAGGACATGGTTCAGACTTGGTTTAAAACCAAGGGACTCCATTATGTCACTGAGTGTCCTCACAACTACAGAGAGACGTGCATGTGTGTGTGAACATACTTATTGGTGTTAATTGTTCTCTAAACCTCAAACAGCGCCCCCTATCTGTGTTTGTCTGCTGTTGTTTCAGGACGTCGTGGAGCGTCTTATCCTGACGGACGTCTCTGAGAAGACTCTGGTGAGTGAGAAGTTCTGAGACTGTGGCTCGGCCCCATGTCGCCCCGCCCCTTGGTTTCCAGGATTGTCTTCTAGTGGTTGAAATCTTGTCCTACGAAGTGGGACAGCGCTTCAAGAAGCCGTTACATCATCGTATGTAAACAGACGAGAGACGTCATTGTAATAACGTTGTTGAGATCTTAAATAAACCAAAGCTGTTGTTTGCAGTTAGTAAAGTGACAAACCTTTAATATCCAAGTAACGTCTGTGCTGACGCAGGTGAATCTATGACATTTCAAATTTTAAAGCTCGGATGCTCGTCGTTATTTCAGGTGTGAATCAAAGCAGCGGCTGCTAGCATGCTCTGTATGAAGCCTGCAGGACGCTGTGTCATCAGCTGCTACACGCTGGCTCGACCAGGAGCATCGTGTGTCTTCAAAGGGGGGGGGGATATGAACTTATGTGAAAGTACAGGATTATCATGCAAATAAAGATCGCTAGCATGTTAGCACGATATTAAACTAACACTTCATCTGCGGGTCTCCCAGTTTGCTGGTGATGCCCAATGCATTCTGGGAGATCGTCATAGCCGGTTTGAAGTGTGTCTGAAAAATCTTTTTTCGAGGGCTGTACAGGCCAACACTTGGCCCCTCCCCTCGGGACACACTTCCCCGACACGAGAACGCAAAACAGAGGGGAGGGGCTAAAAACTGACGTGATAACGTGAAATAGAACATTTAAAAGGTCGGAGTCGTGAGACAAAGAGGACAAACTGAGGAAAACTTTAGCAGGTACATTTAAATCTTTTCATTCTGGAGATTTTAACTTTTTTCTTGATCATTTAAAAGTGAGATCTCTTCTCTTCTTCTCTGGCTCGTTTCTTTTTTATTTATAATGCCTCTAACATTCCGTCGTACGTTCGTGATGCTGAATAAATGATTTCCTGTTTCTAATCTGCAGAAGCAGAGGAGACGGACTGAGATCCCGACTCACTGCGTCCTGACTGATGAGGAGTTTCTGCCGTTTAAAGAAAACTCCTTCGACCTGGTGGTGAGCAGCTTGAGGTGATCAAACTCACAAGATGGCGTCCACACGTCAGAGCTCTCACTTCTGTTTACGTCTTTAATCTTTGTTCTGTGTTCCACAGTCTGCACTGGATCAACGACCTGCCGGGAGCTCTGAGACAGGTGAGACGGCCGCGCTTTGTATTTTATACGTCCTCTTCAGACGCATCGATCTGACCTCGGAGATCCGTCTCCTCAGATCCACCAGGTGCTGAAGCCGGACGGCGTTTTCATCGGCGCCATGGTTGGCGGAGAGACGCTGTACGAGCTGAGGTGTTCACTCCAGCTCGCCGAGACAGAAAGGGAGGGAGGGTTCTCCCCTCACGTCTCCCCCTACACCGCCGTCACCGACCTGGGGAACCTGCTGGGCCAGGCCGGCTTCAACATGCTCACTGTGGTGAGACACTGAGATTTAAACTGAGACACTGTCATCAAGTACAGACAGACAGAGAGAGACAGACAGGGAGAGAGGGAGACAGAGAGACAGACAGAGAGAGAGAGAGAGGGAGACAGACAGACAGAGAGAGAGAGAGAGACAGACAGAGAGAGAGGGAGACAGAGAGACAGACAGAGAGAGAGAGAGAGGGAGACAGAGAGACAGACAGAAAGAGAGAGAGAGGGAGACAGGGAGAGAGAGACAGCTCTACAATACAAACTATACAAAGTTAAAAGTTTTCATATTTTAAAGTGAACTTGCAGGATGATGCTCTGATGTTATTCGATGGTTTCACGTTGAAGACAAATCATTTATTTCTGTCCAGCTCAAAGTTGCAGTGAAATATTTAATATAATGAATGATGAAGTGTTTGTCTTCGTTTTGTTCTTTCAGGACATTGATGACGTTCAGGTTCATTATCCAGGAATCACTGAGGTCATGACGGATTTACAAGGTATCACAACATGGAGGAATCAAACGTTCATCAAACACGGGTTAGGGTTAACTGACCTCTGGTTTACTCCTGTGACGTTCAGGGATGGGAGAGAGCAACTGTGCCTGGAACAGGAAGTCGCTGCTGCACCGAGACTCCATTTTAGCAGCAGCTGCCGTTTATAAAGGTGAGTCTGTAACAGAGACACAAAGTATATAATATATATCTAATGTATATACATGTGTATACACATCATATATACTGTGTGAATCCTGATCCTGAACTCGTCTCAGTTCTGGACACAGAATCATGTTTGTGACCTGAATCGTCGGCCTGTTCCTTTGACCTCGTCTGTTGTGAAATGTTTCAGAGATGTATGGGAATGAGGACGGCTCTGTTCCTGCCACCTTTGAGATCCTCTACATGATTGGCTGGAAGCCTCATGAGTCACAGGTGAGACAGGACGGGTGAAGTCCAGATACTGAACCAGTTTAACACCGTTCACTCCCTGATCGATGGATTGAGTCTGTACTCGGTGTCAAATGTTGATTTTTCTTTCTCAGGCCAAACCGGTGAAGCGAGGATCAGCCACCGCATCCTTCGGGGATTTGTCAAAGATCAGACGGCCGAACCAGACGGATGAGTCGTAGAGGAGGAGCTCAGCTCATTACAGACTTTACTGAGTTAACCAGGTTCACAATAAACTGTTGGAGTAATGTCAGGAATAAAGCTGAGTCATGAAAACAGAGAACGCTGTTGTTATTGACAGGAAATTAACCAATGAGGAGCTGACGCCGTCGGTGACACACTCTGCTGTTGCTATGGTTTCACCTGGAGAAGGTCACTCTGACCTCACGAAACAAAAACATTATGACACTACTGTCACCGGGTGATGTGTTAGAATCCAAAAGGTCAAAGGTCAACTTCAGTGTGATGTCACAGCTGAGGCTCCTCCCTCCATTCCTGAGCTGACAGATCCCAGGATTCATTGCGTGCCAACGAGCAGCAGCTCAAATTAGCTAAAAATAATAATGGAATGGTAAGAGAAGCTAATAATGTAAACAGGAAGTGACCGCACCATCTCACGTCCGCTCGAACTTTGAAGAAGAACTATGACTCACGACCAAAGTTCCTCTCAGACTAAAAACAGACGTTGATGTCTTCCTGTCTTCTGTGGAACTCGTCCTCCGGCTGCAGACATGTTGTTCGTCCTCTGTCTTCTCTTCACTGGAGGAAACTGTCCAAACGTCCCTGGTAAGAAAAACAGTTCATCAGAATAATAATAACATTTATGGATGAATGGAGCTTTTACAGATTTGTTCTCTACCTACAATCAGGATTCACTGTCACTGGTCAGGGCCTCAGTGGTTTCACTTTATTGTCCAGTTTGTTGTTTAGATGCAGCTCCAGAAATAAAGAACGTGTCAAGAACATGTCAGGGACATGTAGAACATGTCAGGGACACGTCTGGAACATGTCAGGGACACGTCTGGAACATGTCAAGGACATGTAGAACATGTCAGCTGCTCAGTTGATGTGTGAAAAGGGTTTTCTTGTGTTGGTCACACTTGATATCGTGTGTTTACAGACGTTAGGAAAACGATGGTGCAGCTGAACTCTGTGGCGACGCTGCCTTGTCCACACGCAGCAGGAGACGTGTCGTGGACCCGCCTCATAAACGGAGATCACGTGATTCTTGTCACCATCACAAACGGACACGAGGACAGACGAGACAAGCGCTGTGGTTCCCTGGTCGATAAATCGTTGGTCATCTTCAACGTCCGGAGCTCTGACTCTGCTTGGTACTTCTGCAACAGAAGACCGACAGCGTATCTGGAGGTGACCACGGATCTGACCGTCACACCAGGACACGACAGACCGGGGTTTGTCCTCGAAACCGACCACAGCGGGACAGACTCAGAGGACAGACAGTCTGACCTGTGGAAAATACTCGTAGGTGTGGTCATTGGTGCAGCTCTGGTGCTTTTGGTCTTTACCTTGAGATTGTGTTTAGGAAGGCGAGCAGACAGAAACAGAGACACACCTGAAGCTGAGGTGATCTACGAGGACATCAGACCACCGGATGGTGACACTCCGTACAACTGGTCCAGTGTCACCGAGGCATCAAACTGGACCGTGTCCAGCACGGTGAACGAGCTGAAGGTTAAAGGTCGCTGCACTGACACTGAGTGTGTTTATTCATTTGTCCAGAATCCACCACAGACAGGAAACGACCAGGATCCACACACACATCTGGAAAACATCAGCGTTATTCACCTCTGATTGGACCGATGCAAAGTGTTGTTATTTCTGTCACTGACGAGGCTTTAAATTCTTTGACAAAGTTCAGACACTGAAACTGACCCGTGTTTTTATGTCCTCTGACATCAGTCCTGAACAACGAGTCTGAAGCTAAATGATAGAATTGATCGTACGAGTCCAGTGTTTACGGAAATTCAACCTTGTTTTAATTTCTATCCTGATATTGACGCTGTTTTCACGAACTTCTCTTTATCTCCATGAAATCTCCTTTTTTCAGTTCTTATTGTTTTAAGCTCCCTCATCTTCATTCTGTGTTTTGATCTAAAGCACCGTATGCTGTATCAATAAAGTTTATTCTAAAACGATTCTGTGAATAATTTTATGCTCAGATCATCTTTAACTGATGAAATCATCCGAAATGATTTCATGGTCCATGATGACAGGTTTTTATTGATCAGACACCAGAGGGAAGTTTAAGGACTACACAAAATACTCTGTTCCCAATAAATACAGACGAGCAGAATACTGGGTTTGTTGTCACAGAGTAAAATATTAATATGAAGGAAAGAACAGCGGAACCCAGTTTATACAGTTTATACTTCACAGTGCACAGAGATTAAGACGAGGTTATTCAGACTCACACTGTTCAGACGACATCACAAACAGAAGTCAGGTTCACGTGGATCCACTGAGCGATGAAAAGAACCATCAGAACCATCTTTGATCCAGGAGAGTTCTGGACGGACAAACAGACACGTCCAGGTGAAGATCAGGAACACAGCATCACTGAAAGTCCTCCATCAGTGTGAACGTGAACAAACTGTGGAACATCAGAAAGAGAAGCAGGAGACGAGTCGAGCCCAAAGAATCTGTTCAGTGTCGACGGAGGAAAATATAAAGTTTGAGTTTTCAAAGAAACTGGATCAATGAACAGGATTACATTTTTTATTTGTATATTTTTAATTGTGTATTTCCGCAGACCCAACCTTCTGGATCACCTCCAGCACAGCAGGTGGCGGTAGTGCGCCTTCAACGTTAACTCTCCATTAAACAAGAAGAAGAAGGTCACGTGACAATGTTGTCATGGTAGCGGATAAGCAACAGTTAGCCGTTAGCTTACAGTTAGCAGTAGCGTTAGCTGCATCAAAGGAGTTCCTTCACACATCAGTGTCTCTTGACACCGGAAGTGGCTCTACGAGCTCCCGGCAGCTGCGATGGTGACGAAGGTTTCCGTTCTTTCATGATGCATTAGCGCATGTTAGCTTAGCATCAGCGTTTCAACGTCTTTGTTTGTTTCCAGGCACCGAAGAGTAAGAAGCCCGGGAAGATGAAGACATCTGCGGTGGTGGACAGTCTGTCCACGGAGGACATGTCCAAGGACCAGGTCACAGCGATGCTAACACGGATACAGCTTCAGACTAAATCACATGATACAAACTGACTCCACTGTTTGTACTGTGTGTATATATTTATATATATATATGTATATATATATGTATATATATATATATATATGTATATATACATACATATATATATGTGTATTTACACTATGTATACAGTATATCACATTGTATATTACATTATTATTAGTAGTATATCAGTATCATGTATATATGTATGTGTGTATATATACATACATACATATATATATATATACAGTATTTAACATTGTGCTGATGTTCCCAGAGGACGTGTCTCAGTTTAAAGCTCCAGTGTCAGATTCAGGTGAAAGGATCGTTCAGCAGAAATCTAATGATGAATAATCCTCGTGATTTTTTCACTAGTTCGTTTCATCCAAATTATATGAATTGTAGTTTTCTTTACCCCAGAAAAGATCCTTCATATTGAAATACTTCATATTGAAATACTTCATATTTACATGGAGGGGACCCTCTCTACGGAGGCCGCCATGTTTTTTACATTAGTCCAGACTGGACAAACTAAAACCTTTTGAGTTTCTATAATTATTGAAGGCTGGTTGAGGCAGGTTGTACACACTGTACCTTTAACAGCCATACTTCAGATATAAAAACTATACCCCCCCCCCCCCCCCACACACACACACACAGCTGGAGGAGCACATAGTTCGTCTCCGGGAGGAGTTGGAGCGGGAGCGGGAGGAGAGGAGCTACTTCCAGCTGGAGAGAGACAAGATCCAGGCATTCTGGGAAACGTGCAGGAGAGACGTGGAGCAGGTGAAGGACGAGCTGAGGCACAGACAACGGGAGAGAGAGGAGGCTGAGCAGCGCCACCGAGTGGAGATCAGTGTGAGCTGCACGTTTGTCCTCTGGTGCCACAGTATTTCCAGACATTGTTATTTTGTTCACGTGGTTTCATTGATTTGATTGATTTGATTGATGAAAGTTAGACGATGATCAGGAGCTTTGTCTCTGACGCTCAGTGTGATGGTTGATGTCCAGGTTTATAAGCAGAAGCTGAAGCACGTCCTGTCCGAGCAGCACAACACCGTCTCCGAGCTGAAGATGGACGCAGCCGCCTCCGCTTCACTGATCCAGAACCAGCAGGTCGAGTCAGAACTGGAGCTGCGCGGCGACGCGCACGGGCTGCAGGCGGACGCCAGAGAGAAGACGCTCTGCAACAAGCAGAGCATCGAGGAACTCAAACTGGTGAGACAGACTGAGTCTCTGCAGACAATCACTCTGTGTCTTCTCCCTGTTTTCTTCATGTGAGTGAGCGTCGTTTGATTCTCACCAGAAACACCAGGTGGCGCTGTTGGAACTGACAAACGACTACGACAGGAGAATCAGAGGTAAATGAACTGAACCCCTGGTGGTCAGAACATGAACTGTAAATAAAGATGGCCGACACATTGGCTCTCAAAAGTGCAGCCAAATCATCACTATTGCCCCCTGGTGGCTGTCTGCAGTATAGGTCATGATCCTCCTCCTCCATGTTAGCAGATGGGTTAGGGTTATCTCACTGATGTTTGTTCAAGTTTCCGATCAGTTTGGTTTTATTAGTTATTGATGAAATGAAAACAGAGACGTCATGATTGACAGCTGAGACTGAGTCGTGATTGGTCGAGCAGTGAGATATTTTAGTTACATCTTAGTAAAGTGGGAGGAAGTGGAGACGTGTCATCATCTTCATTTACGTTCACGTTTGAAAGACAAGTAATGTGAGTGAGAAGTGATCATGTGATTGATCACGTCCAGTCAGAGAAGGAAAATCAATACATGCCAACCCACATGTTTAAAAACAGTTCTTAGAATTGATTCACTTTCACAAAATCTGTTGATGATAAAAATCTAATCAGCAGGAATAAGAATTCTTATTATTCCAACACAGAAATGATCTTTTGTAGATGTTAATCAGATTTATTGATGATGTATAACTAACGACACTAATCAGATTCTGTTTGTTTCTATGGAAATATTAATATAAGAATAAATAAATCATTTCATTAATTCATCTTCAAGCTTTAATACATTTGTTACACTATAGAAAAAGACTCATTTACAAATCTATTTATAATGCCGATTAAAGTTTCACATTTTGTTATCAAATGTTTAAAGATTTAATTTAAGTTTATGAATATCTTACTTTACAGTTGTTTAAAAATGAAGAACTTATATTTCTGACACACGTGGTCATAGACGCAGCCTGATGAATGAAAAAGTGGTGTAACATGAAAACTACTGTTCTTAATGATTCAGCTCATTCATTCTTCTTTTATTCTGAAGGTTTAGGCTTTTATTTTTTTACGTGCATCACTTTAACCAACGTTCACTAACTGCTGAACTCTCATTCCTCTTCTGTCATTTCAATAGAACTGGAAGTGAAATGTCACGAGAGGATGCAGGCGACCATCGAGGTGGAGGAAAGGAAGCGGAGGTCGGAGGTGACCGAGCTGGAGGACAGGATGAACGCTCGAGTTGTGGCGCTGATGGAGGATCACGACCGTGCTCTCAGACGAGCTGAGGAGTATTACTCCAGCATTCAGAACAAAGTGCTGGCGGACGAGAAGGTGCTGAAGGTGGGAGACAATTCGGTTTGAGTGGCCAGAGGTCAAAGGTCGCAGTGATTATCTAATGTAACTTTAATCATTTATCATCTAAAGTAATTGATGAACAGTTTTTTTTCTTAGTTTTGACTTTAAACATTCAGACGTTCATTTGGTTTCATGTGGTGCTTCTGTCTTTGTCCAGGAGGAAGCAGCAGAGGTGCAGAAGCAGCTGACGCGAGTGGACAAGCAGCTTTCAGCTTCTCAGCAAGAAAACAAGCATCTGCGTGAGTCTGTGCACGAAGCCGAGCGGAAGCTGCCCGAGCTCAAGCAGCAGCTGCACCAATACAACCGGAACAAGGCCGAGATGGTGGTGCGTTCACAGCACACGACCTGATCTGACCCTGAACGCATCGCAACTCAGTTATCTTTGTTCCCCTGACAGCGTTCTCCGTGTCGACGTGTAGTGACGCTTGTTTTTAAATCGATGATTCTGGTTCGTTTCAAGCTGCTGACGACTCGTGGCTCTGAGAAACAAAATGAAGCAGTTCATCTGAAAAGTTTCTCTTTTATTCAACAACCAAGTTCAGAAATGTAACAAGTTCTCGCTTCCCTCACGTTCCACCGAGTTTACAGCCGTTCATCCTGCTGACGAACCAATTCAACAAACACACGGGGTGGAAACATAACCTCCCTGGTGGAGGTTACATGGTTTTTAATAGAAACTGAACCTCCGTCACATTCTTTGTTGTATTGAAAAGTAAACTAACATCTCGTTTTCCTCTGATCATCTGATGGTGGGACAGAAGTCCGGTGCTCGTGTGAAGGTCGCTGAGAAGGAGCTGAGGGATCTGACCATTGAGCACGAGCTGCTGCTGCAGGCGTTTGAAAAGGTAACGTGTGTTTGTCACGTGACGTCCCCTCAGCGCGGCGGCAGGAGTTGACGCTGGGTCCTGGTTGTCGGCAGGTTCAGAAGGAGCGTGACGAGTTGCTGAGGAAACAGAGGGACGTCATCATGGAGCTGCAGCAGAGGAGCGGACTGAAGCAGCTGCTGCTGGAGAGGAAGCTCGCTGCTCTGACTCAAACTGTGGAGACAAAGGAGGCTCAGCTCTGCGCCGCCACGGACGCCGCAGGAAGCAGCGCCGCAAACAAAGTGAAGGTTCAGAAACATGTTCTCCTGAAACAAAACTCTTACATAACAGAAAACATGAAACTGCCTCTTGAAGTTGAATCTGGAGACGATCTCCACTAGTGTTGTGTCCTCTGAAGACGTCACTTGTGATTTGTCTTCAGTCTGAATTCTTCTTCTTCTGCTCGTAGGAACTGTTCGAGTCAAAACACGTCACCATTGGTGCGTTAGAGGAGGACCTGGCTGGAGCGCGTCAGGTGAGTCGTCAGTGAACTCGTCAAACTGAGGCTGTGGAGTAAGTCACTTCCTGTGGTGACACACTGAACATGTGACCTGCAGGAGTACGAGCAGCTGCTGCAGACCTGCAGCGACAGGCTCCAGGCGCTGGGTGTCCCTCTACACGACTTCCCCTTCAGGCCGGTGAAGCAGATCTGAACAGACCGACCTCAAACACTGACCTGAAGTCGTCCAGGTTCCCAGTCAGCAGCTCCCCCTGGAGGCTTCAACCGGAAACACTCCACTTTGAGAATTATGAGCCAATAAATACGACTTTTACATTTAAAGACAGTGAGTTTAACTTGTTTGTTGATTTTGTTAAAGAAGCCCTGAAAGTTATATAGAAGCTATAGAACCCAGTAGAGTCGCCCCCTGCTGGTCACTACACAGAAGACAGGTTTCAGACACTTCTGCTTTGGTTTCACTACATAAAGCTAGGCTAGCTGATTGCCCCCGTTTATGCTAAGCTAAGCAGTAGCTGCAGTTGTTCTGGACATAAACACTCGTTCCCTTTACCGACATTAAGACTCAACACTTTACATCGTACACAAGCGTATAGAAAACTGCACATGAGTATTCACATTGTATTTACACTCAGTCTCATGTGACGCTAATATTCAGCACGTTTGTAGTTTTCACGTCCGCTCAGGTCTCAACATCAGAGGACGTAACATTCGTGAAATGTTGGAATCTTGTTTCGACGTTGTCGTCTGATGGAAAGAAGGAATCAGCTGATCACGGTTCCACTGACGTCTTCCCCCCCGAACACTTCCTCTGTTTACCGACTGAAAACATCCATTTAGACCCCGCCCCCTCATCCTCTTCAGCTGAAAACAGGAAATGTCTCTGAAACATCAGACACGTTCAAATTTAAAATTGGGGTTCTTGTGTTTTTCTTATAAAAATTGATTCTGAAGACAAACTCGTTTTCTTTTCTCTGTCGGACCTGATGGTTTCAGCAGCAGTGAAGGGAATTGAACCCTCGACCGCGGCAGTTGAAGGAAGGTACAGGATGATTCTAACTGATATTGATGCTTTGTGTCACGTCGAGCTGGGACTCTTGAAACAGAGCGTTGAAGTTCTGAGCGTCTCCATGACGACATTGAGCTGAGCAGCGTGTCAGGACAGAGGAGAGGAAACTGACCTGAACTTCTCCGTCCTGCACCATCGGGGGAGATGACGCTGTGGGAGTTTGGAGGAGCTGGTGGGGGGGTCGGCTCGGACTCAGCCGGTGCCGTGGCTGCTGTACTCAAACACGCCCTTCTTGAAGAACGGTGAGAAGTCACAGATGGCGTGTTTGGACAGATAGAAACCGCTGTCGGCGTCGGTTCTGAGAGGAGAGCTGAGCGACGACAGCATCACTCGGAACAAGCTCCTCAGATAACGCTGGAAAAGAAACAGCACAAAGAGACACACGATTTTATTTCCCTCAGTTTTGGAGACGGTTAAATATTATGAGCTCGGTTTTTAATGTATTCACTTTTTATTCACAAATGCCTTTAACTCAACCTGTTTATCTGTTTTCTCCTTTAAAAAAATGTTTTCAGATTAAAATCTTCTTTTAATTTTCCGTCTGTGCTGTTTTAATGTCCCTGAACAGCAGCTTGAATCCACCCGTGTATAAATGTGGTCCATTATAGTTTATGTCTTCTCAGTGATATTAGATATTAAAACTACAAACATGGCGCTGATCGTCTCGGTCAGAACTGATCTCAGCTCCTGTTATTATTATGAGGATATTTGATATTCACTGATCTTTCATTTCCTTTGAAAGTCGGAGATTTAACTTGTTGAAAGCTGCAGAAAGTATAAAATCTGATTTGTCCTTCTTTTATGTGTAAATTAAGTTTTATTGAAATCCTGCCTCCAAGTGGTTGCGGCGTTCAGCGATCATCCGCTCGTCTCTGTTTCCAAACAGTTTCTTCGGAGGGAACTCGAGAGCCGCCAGCTGAGAGCAGAAGTGACAGAAATAAGCGTCATCATTAAAACAAGAGATGGAATCACATCAATACTGAAAAACAAACTGATCAGCCTGTGATTTGCTCCAAAGATTAAATGTTTCATCATATTTTTTATGCTGTTTTATATTTGCTTTACTTATTTATCTTTAATGTGCGTTTATGTAAAATCTGATTGTGTAGAATTCGTCCTGTGTTTGTACAAATGTATAAAAAAGCGTCTCACCTCTGGAAACTTCGTCCGGAGGCTCCGGTGCATCTCTCTGAAGCGACTGTAACGTCTGAACACGGTCCAGGTCTCGTCCATCACACTGATCTGAAAAGGTTCGACACGTTAGCAGCTTCAAACGCACACGTGTTTGAGATGAGGCTTCGAGTTTAGACTCATCGAGACTCAAGAGTATTTTCTCCCTCGAGAACAACTCTAAAGGTTCAGTGTGAAGGATTTACTGACATCTAGTGGTGACGGTGAACGTTACAACCAAGTGAACTTTCCACATGTGCAGGAGAATCAGAGTGTAAACAAAGACATGCTACGCTAACATCTCGTGGTGATAACATCATTTACAGTCTGTGCAGTACTGATCGTGGGGTGGAGCCGTAGTACCGAGGCCCCGCCCACACACGCTGCTGAACAATCATGAGTCAGTGTCAGCTGTCAATCATGACGTCTCTGTTTTTACATCATCAATAAGTAATTAAACCAAACTGATCAGAAACACTGGAACAAACATCAGAGAGAGAAGAACGAGCTGAAACGACAGAAACATCTTTACAAACATTTATTTAACGTCTACCATGAGGTTTTAGTTTGGTCCATGTCCCGTCTGCTAACGTGGAGGAGGAGGGATAATGAGCTATACTGCAGCCAGACACCAGGGGGCAATAGAGACACTTCAAGAGTCATTCTGAGGTAAGGAGAACATTAAAAACGTCATGATGGAGGTCTAATTAAATTTCCTTCACACTGAACCTTTAATTATCACCACACTCCTGCAACTCACACAAACACCAGAGTGAAGTAACACTGGAGCTGTGACGAGTTGAGGTCAGATGACGATCAGGGACTTTTTAAATTCAAACCATAAATTCAATTTGGTTTTTTTCCACCGTCCAACTAATAATTTTTACTTTAAACTTTTACTGAGCAGCAGCGCCCTCTGCAGCCACACATGGTATTTCATCCTGTGTGGAAAAGCTTCCTGGACGTTTGATCTGTCGGTTTGTTAGAACATTTAAAATGTTATCATCAGAAATCTAACACGTAACTAAAGCTGTCTGAGAAATGTAGCCGAGTAAAAAGGTACGAGGTTTTCTCACCTTCACCTCGAACTCAAAGTGCTCGTCCTTCCCCTGCCCGCGGAGAACGTAACGTGGAATGCTAATTTTGACGGGCTCCTGGAGGCTGTCGGCGCTCGACCCGAGAGGACGGGAGACCAAGTGCTGCAAAGGAAGAAGAACAAGAAAAAAAAAAACAACAGGAAGAAAGAGGTGAAGAGCAGAGGGTTGACGTAAATTCATTTCTGAACGTGATTTTAGCAGAAAGCAGAATGATTTTCAAAATAAAACAGAGAATTAAAGTTCAATCTTTATTATCCTGTTTACACTTAATCAGTGACATGGTTGATTAATTCAACTTCAATAATCAGATCATTTACAAACATGACGAGTCACATTTACTTCAAATCACCAAAATGTTTTCTCTTAAAAATGCAGCAAAGTTCCGAAGATCAAAAATCTAGAAGAATCGTCAAAAAGAATAAAAGGAATTAACAGACATTTAACTTCCATGAATACAAAGAGCTTCTTGGTTCAGTGTTTTCATTCAGAGGTTAACACACGTCTGAACTCACGTTACAGAAACCGTCAAATGTTTACATTTTGAAGACTTGTCTTTGTTGTTGATTTGACATCATAAAATAAACGAGGTGTCGGATCATTTGGTTCAGAAAAAGAAACATGAGCTCCGGTGACTCAGGTACAAAGATGATTAATAAAGATCTCGGCTTCTGAGCTACAACCGAAGCAGAACTTCCAGGAGTGGCACTGACGAGTGTAATCAGAGGTGGAGGACGCTTCAACTGAGCCGAGCCGTGACGCCACCCTCTGTTCTCCACTTGTAAACACAATGTCGACCACCAGGCAGCCGTCCTGCTGACTCACTATCAGGCGTCTGACATCTGAGCGCTTGTGGAGTTCAAGTCCCTGAAACTGTGGCTGCGCAGGAACCAGGCTGGAGCCCCGCGGCACTGGGTGAAAGACGCCGTCCTCCCGGAGAAGAACTACGTGAGTGTCGGTCAAGAGGAGCTGAAAGATGGTGTCCTGGTGGACCCGGGTGGAGTTCATGACCTTGACACTGGTGTAGAGGAGAGGACAAACATCCGCCAGAGAAGGTTTGCCAGGGCCGTCCATATTCCCATGGACAATGTAGAGTAAGTCGGCGAGAACCCGCTTGAACCTGGAGGTGACCTGAAGGCCGTTGTCCAGGATGATGTCAGGAACAGTTGATGTCCAGTCCAGCGAGAGGAGTGTGAGGTCATCAGAGAGTAACGGGTGACTTTGAATCCCTTCAGAGAACCTTTCAGGAGCGACAGCCTTCAATAAAGCCTTACAGAACTCCTGGGTAAGCTCTTTGCTGTGGGTGAAGACGGCCAAGACGTCACCTTCAGAGCAGCCGATTAGGCGGACATGCTGTCCTGCCAAACTAATCTGGACCTTCTTGATTTCCAGGAGATGAACATGGTGAAAAAGAACCAAAGTGTCCTGAGGATCTGAGCCTGCTGAGAATACCCTCATGTCCTTTTCTGACAAAAGCAAGCAGCCAGGCTTCGGGACGGGTTCCTTACTCTTGGCTGTTTTTACCCAGAAGATGCTCAGAAGTTTGCCACCTTGGATTTGAGGCGACAGAGATTCCAACTTTTCTAGCATCTCCTGTGATGAACATGTCTGCAGCTGGGAAAGAACTGAAGGCAGCTCGACCAGCCTCTGATGAAACGCTTCAGGACTTCTGTCTTTGAAAGAAGACACAGATCCATCCGGCCATCTTGAGATGTCCATGATCACAGAAGTTTTCTGAGGAAGGTAACGAGCGCAGTCCCTCGACAGATCAACCAAACCGACTTTGGTGAGTGACTGCATGGAGGATTGTGGCTGTGGCTGAAGCAGTGGCAGTTCTTTGGAAACCATGGTCACGTACTGAGAGAGAACAACCTTAATTTCCTCGACTCCCACTTTTCGAACGATGTCCCGTGTGTCCTGTAACCTTCTGCCTGCATCTTTGTAGGCGTCGGACAGTTTTCTGACAAAATATCCAAAATCGTAGCTTCTGTTTGTCTCCACCTTCTCATCGTCTGTCTCTCGTTTTGTTTGACCACATTCCTTCCACTGCTCCTTCGAGTTCCGTGACTTTGACTGATCACGTTCTGCATCTTCATCTTTCCCAAGGTCGCATGTTTGGCGTTTGACTTTTTCTATTGAGTTTGAATAAGAGCTTCGATTCACGACCAACTCCGCTTCGCTGTTCTCGTTTTCAACAAATCTATAAACAGCTCTGCAAACGTCAACAGGAATATTCACTGCTGGTTTCCACCCCGTGTTTCTGCCTGCATCTTTGGACCTTTCTTCTTTTTCAATCAAGACTTCAGCAGTGGAAACTACTTTTTCTTCTCTGTGACGCTCTAACGGGACATTTTCTGGTTCTTCTGAAGCGTTTTGCTCGATCTTAGCAGGAGAGTTTGCTTCAAGCTCCGTTGCCAACAGGAAGCTAGACCCCAACCTGCTGGTTCTCTGTGTGCACAAGGGGGAGTCCGTGACTACATCGTCAGGAGGAACGTGATGGTTCTTTGATTTAAGTCCATAATTCACCCCAATGAGAATTACAGATGCTGCTCACCAGGTGCTCAGGTGGATGGTGAGTGATTCAAAATTAAGTGTGAAGAGGTTTAACATGCAAATTAGGTAAAAAGTTATACTTTCAAAAGCTTTTTGAAATCTTTAAATGAATCAAACGTGGGTAAAGTAGAATTTGAAAAAGGTTCTCATGATCACAGGATTCCTGAACTTTTAAGGTTCTGACCGAAAGTTTACTATCTCACACTGAACTTCACAAGAAAAACAAGAAAATAGCAAATACTTTTTTACCCATGTTTGATTTCATGTTTTTAAAAATGGACTGTGAGCAGAAATTTCAAGATGTTTTATTTTCTATGAGGTTATTTTCCATGCAATGGTTTGTTACCATCCTCAGGCAGAGAA
The DNA here is from genome assembly GCF_024713975.1 of Paralichthys olivaceus. NCBI lineage: Eukaryota > Metazoa > Chordata > Actinopteri > Pleuronectiformes > Paralichthyidae > Paralichthys > Paralichthys olivaceus. Next base: position 272,469 of record NC_091100.1, read on the forward strand.
TGAGTTTCCTGATAACTGTTATTCATGAGAATAACCAGCAGTGTCCGACAGAAACACCCAGAGCTGCCAAACAAGCTCAATCAATCCGATATGGAACTCTGCATTGTGCTGTCAAAATAAAAGCCCAAACCAAACTGGGTGAGTGAAATCAGTGTCTGCGATTACAAAACAAAACGTGTCTCTGTGAGTTGGCAGCTCTGAAGATTTAAAATGGAAACTCATTCACATTTTTCCTTTACAATGAAATTTCATTTCTAATTATAAGGAATGAGGAATTCAAGTTAATCCAGTGGACGATGTTTAACTCCTGTCGACAACAGGATCATTGATTATTTGACCATTAATTATTGGATTGTAATTCATCCCCAAAACAAAACAAGATACTGGTCTTACCTCATATTTCAGCCTCCTTGGATTCATGTTTTGCAGCTTTTCATCATCCTAAAGAGAATAAAACTTTGCATCAACTGATGATCAGTGAATATAAACGAAATATTCTTCATTTGCAAAATAACAAAATCAAAAGTTTAAGATTCTGAATCATAACAACAGGAAAAAGGGAGAAATTAAAGAGACGCAGCATAAATGAAAAACTAGGAGTGAAACCAAAGTGACTGAAAGTGGATCCGTCGTCACACTGAGGGAAATCATGCAGATTACAAAGTGTGATTGTGACGTGAGGAGGATCCTGGTCTTACCTGGTCTGTTAATCTAACAGAGCTACAGTCACTAACTTCCTCCTCGTCCTGCGGGTTAAAGAGCTAAACATGAGTCAGAGGGCTAAAGTCAAAACACTTTCATCTGATCTGCTAATCCATCAATTTGGTCAAAGTTAAAAAACAGCGATAAACTTCCTGACGTCTTCAGCAACTTTTCAAAACATGGTAAACTTACAAAAACATAAAAACACAATATTCACACATTTGAGAAGCTGGAAGTCATCTTGAAAACTGATGATGAAACGTCTCATCACTTATCAAAACTAATGAACGACTCATCTTCTGTGTGAGGATGAAATAAAGAGAGAGGGACAATTCTCACCCTGAGAGATTCACAGGACTCGGACAGATCCAGCTCGCCGCCGCCGTTCAGGAAGTTCATCTTACGTAACCTTCGTTGCACTTCCTCCTCGATGTAGGCGTTGATCCTGGAACAAAGGAAGACGACCAGAACCAACATCAAAAACAAAACTAAAGTATTTCCCACCGAACCAGTTACAGGAACAGCAACGCTTTATTTTGAAGGTCCAACATTTTACAGCCAATTTCCTGCTAATTATTCAGACATTTCAGAGAAAAGATCAAGATCCTAATTATAAAGAACACGTGAACTATGCCAACAGTCCTGGTGGTGGCGCTACAGTAGAAAGCTTTAGAAAATTGTTTTCACCAAATTATAATCTGGATTGAGCAGAAACTGACAACGTGTTCGTGGCTCGGTGCAGAATTCAAACAGAACATTTGTCACCTGTCAGTCAATGTAAACACAACCTCCTTCAGCTCTGTGAACATAAATGACAGATGAAAGATCAGGATTTGATCTTTTTACAGTAATAATCCGCAGCTCTTCATCATGACTCAGTCTCACCTCGTCTATTCAAGCTAAATGCATCCGAGCGTCTCACCTGTCGTCGGACAGCGGCAGCAGCGTGTGCAGACTCTGGATGTGACTGACCGGAGAGCCGCCGTGACTCGTCTTCTCCTCGTTACTGATCGAGTGAGTCCTGCTGTTTTCTTCTCCTTCGCTGATCCCCTGCCTCAGCTTCCGGATCTCCCACTCCACCCTGACAAGAAAGAGAAGACGAGCGTGAGCGAGCAGAGCTGCTCTGATTGGTCAACGTGCTCTCACTTGACCTGCTTAGTAAAGACGTGTGAACGAGGCTCTTTACGTTCACACATGTTCGTGTTTCAGGAGCAAAACTTCTCCCACTGACTTTTTACCTTCTACATTACAATCTACACTCCAGGAAATGACCTCATTAATTATAATCACATTTAAATGAACCATCTGTCACCGCGTCATGTGATGCTCTGACCTCTGCTGGTCCAGCTCCGCCCCCCTCAGGTTCCTCTGGACCGAGCTCTTGAGCCTCTGCTCCTCTGTGTCGGGCTCCGGGGAGATGCTGCGCCTCAGGGCCGAGTGCCGCCTCTCCAGCCGGGCCACTGCCTGCTCCATCGCCTCCCTCTGCTGCTTCTCTTTCGACTCCAGGATCTCCTTCTCCTTCCTCCTCACCTTCTCCTCCTGCCGGGCCACGTTGGCTGTGAACTCATAGGTTTCCTGGAGCTGCTGCAGCTGCTGAGCACTGTGCCAGTGGAGGTTCAGCTTTTCCTCCTTGTCCTCCAGCTCCTTCTCCACCTGGTACAGTGTGTTGTCCAGTCCCGGTGGATTGTTGCAGTTCCCGTTGCTGCCGGTGCTGCGCTCCAACACCTCCATGGCTCTCTGCTTCTCCTCGGCCAGCGCGGGGAGGAGGTCGTCGGCAAGGCTGGTCAGCTGCCGCTCCTTGAGCTGCAGCCTGTGTTCCGCCTGCTTCACCAGTTGCTCCTCCTGGCAGACCGCCGTGGCGTCCTGCGCCCCCTTCTCCTGCATCTCCTTCAGCTGCTGCTGTCTTTCTTTGAGGCCATGAGCGAGGAGCAGCACTGTGTTTCTCTCAGCGGCGACCTCCTTCTCCAGATGCTCCTTCTGCTGCCGGAGCCCCTCCTCCAGCTGACCCAGCTCCTTCACCTGAGCCACCTTGAAGTCCGTGTATCGACTCTGAGCAGATCGGGCCTCCTCTTCGGCATCATCCACATCCTGCCGCTCTCCAGCCTCTTTGGCTCGGAGGAGCGCTCCTCTAATTTCGGCCAATGCTCTGCGCCCCTCCTCGAGGCGGTCGGCGTCCTCCCGGGTCAACAGCGTGGTGGCTGCCTCGTGTTTCTCCCTCAGCTGCTCCTCCAGCCTGCCCACCAGGCTCAGCTGCTCCCGCTCCTGCTCCTCCAGCCGCCGCTGCTCAGCCTCCAGACGAACCTTCTGCTCCTCGCGCTCTTTCTTCAGCCTCGTCAGCTCCCGATAGATTTCCGTCTGCTCTGCAGCCTCCTGCTGCATCCGCTGCTCCTCGTCCCGCTCTTCCACAGCGTCACCCGCCAGCTGCTGGTTCCACCGCTGCTGCAGGAGGTCCTCCCCCTGGATCTCAGAGCGCCTCTCCTCCTCAAAGCGCTCCTTCTCGGCCAGGAAGTCACGCAGACGGCTCTCGATGTCATGGCTACGGCGGCGGAGGCTCTCCTCCTGACGGAGAATTCGCTGCTGCACCTCCTCAGACTCTTTGCGTTGGCTCTCTACCTCCTGCTGGAGGAGCTCAAGCTCCGCCTTCTCACTCTGCTGCTTCGCCTCCATCTCCTTGATCAACCTCCTGCACCAACACACATGAATCAAAAACAAGGAGACACCTGTTTCCATGACAACGTGAAGAAGACATCAAGTTTTTATCCACCCACTGACATCCACCCACTGACATCCACCCACTGACATCCACCCACTGACATCCACCCACACCCACTGACATCCACCTACTGACATCCACCCACTGACATCCACCCACTGACATCCACCCACTGACATCCACCTACTGACATCCACCCACACCTACTGACATCCACCCACTGACATCCACCCACACCTACTGACATCCACCCACTGACATCCACCCACTGACATCCACCCACTGACATCCACCCACACCTACTGACATCCACCCACAGACATCCACCTACTGACATCCACCCACACCTACTGACATCCACCCACTGACATCCACCCACACCTACTGACATCCACCCACTGACATCCACCCACTGACATCCACCCACTGACTTTCACCGGCTGGAAACTGAAATCAACACATTTGAGTCAAAATGACTCTTCTACCTTTGGAGCTCCAGTTTCTCCAGCTCCTCTCGTTGCTGCCTCTCAAACTCCAACCTGGGAAAATAACAGATCCTCCATCAGCTCACGTTCACCTCGTCAGAAGACAGAACACATCACACATCGGACACCACGACAAGCACAGTGAGTAGAAACAGCACTGGACGCATGAGATGAGGAACGAGCTGCAATGAAAAGCCAGGCAATAAAAGCAACGATGAGTTTTCTAGTTTCAGGCGTCGAACAGAAGCAGCAGGATGACGTGCAGAAATAAAACAACAGGACGAGGAATCAGGTTGAGAGAGAAAACAAGTCGACACACATCTCTGAGAACAACGGGACAGTGAAGACAGAAAGTGGACGACTGAGTCTACCTGAGGAAGACGGGGCCCTTCTCAGTGAAGAGACTGTCGACAGGACAGGGTGGACAGAGTCAACGTTAACACAGAAAACAGAACACTACAAACACCTCTGCTCCGTCACAGGATCATCCCGAATAAAATGATCTAGAAGTAAACAACCTAACTAATCTGAGGTTGAACCTGTACAATGATTCTTCAGTTAGCCACAGTTAGCTCTGATGGGGGCAAAGGTCAGAGGGCACACGATAACCAGCAGGGTTCAACCCTGGAGATAAGCTCAGACACTTCTCATCTTTCAGAGGAGGTTTGTGTAGATCTGACTGGACCGGTTGGTGGAGACGGATGAAAGGACACTGAGAAGAAGAGAAGTGTCTCTGATGAAAACTGTTCACTGTTTAATAAACATGACTTTTATCTGAAAGATGTCTCAACTACAAATCCTCTTTCTTCTGCATGAACAGTGTGAAATGTTTCTGGTATTTGTTGTTGGTCCTCGGTGCAGAGACACCGAGTCCATCAGACGCTCAGTCAGTCATGGGGGAGGGGGGGTGCAGGGGGGGTGCAGAGCTGGTTCAGAGCTGATCAGCTCATGCAGATGTTTTTATGGTCACTCACCCGGGGTTGTAGAGCATCACAGTCGACAGGTTCTCACACGACCTGGACAGATCCGTCATCGACAGGCTGAAGGTGGAGAGCAGGCCGCTCTGGTAAAGGTCAGAGGTCACAGGTCATTAATGACTGAAGGTCATAGCTCGTTCTTATCTCTCTGATGTTTGAAGTCTTCATCCTCCAACACAAACCTTTCGTTTCTCCCTCAGCTTTGCCGCCTCCTTCGGATGGTTGAACCGAAACATGTTTGTCCTCCCGAGCAGAAGAACGGCGCCTGGACGATGACAGAACAAACATTTCAGAAAACACGCCTGCATCATGGGAATCTAAGTGAACATTTGTTCTAAATCTGAAGATCCCTCAAGGTGCTCGATTGAGACGACAATGAGGCACAGCCTGAAAAAATGATGTCGCCAACACAGACATAAAAAACATATGAGATGATGTATATTATGATTTGATGCTATACAAATAAAACTGAATACGAGCTTTTCTTTATTTGTATTTTATTTTAAATGATTATCTTTGTTCTTTGGTTTTATTTCATGTTTCTGCTCCAGAGGCTGAGAAATGAAAGTTTGTGTAAACGTTCTCAGGAGATGATTTTAAAGAACCCTCAGGTTTGAACATGACTCAGCTGTTAAAGGGTTAAAGTGACTTTGAGACCAACGATTGGTTTTCACTTCTCACCTTGGTTGAGCTGCGACGGCTCCGTCACCTGAACCCCGTTAACAGAGCACTGAGCTCCACCCAGAGGCACCAGGGTCACCGTACCGCTCTGACTCTCAAACATGCAGTGTTCACTCTCCAGGTCGAGACCGTGAAGGACTGGAGGAGGAAGAACATTGTGTCATCAGACTGTTACAACGAAAACCAACTGTTTGTGTGGACGTGTTGTGTAACCAGTGTGTGTATGAGGAACATGTGAGGAACATGTGAGGATCATGTTAGGAACATGTGAGGATCATGCCAGGAACATGTGAGGAACATGCGAGGAACATGTGTGTGACACTGACGATCTGTCCCGGTTGTAGCTGCCTGTCGTCTGATATCAGCTGGGGTGGACTCAGCCCCCCTCAACTCTTGAAGCTTCACCAGTATAGATGAGGGATGGACTTCAACCTCTGACTAATAAACGACCACATGACTTTAATTCTAAGTTCAGGTTTATTTAAGATTCACTCACCGATGTCCTGCTCTGTGGACGCGTCCTCTCTGCCCACGTATGTCCGTCCTTCCTGAGGACGAAGGAAAACAGAAAATGTCTGAGACAACAGGACCCTTCACTCAGCTCAGGTCAACTCTTTCTACCATCTGTGACATGAGAAGTAAAGGTTGAGGAAATGTTTCAGGAAGTTTCATCTTTGTTTTCCAGTTAAATTTAATTAAATGGATGATCTGATCTGAGATCAGGTGGACGCAGTCTGATTTCTGACCTTCAGGTGATACAGGATGATTCCGGTGCTGAGGAGGTCGTCGTCGATGCCGATGAGGTGAGGCAGCTCCGAGTCCAACACCACGCCGATGCCCTCTTTCCTCAGAGCCAGAGTCTCCTCCTGCAGAAGCATTTTCACATCCACTGTTCAACGTTTGAGTCCAACAGTTAAGTGAGTCCACGCTGAGTTTGAAACTCTGGTTTTGTGTTTTAGTCTGAACCGAAACTGAGACTTTAGTAAACGGTGACGCCCACGTTCTCTTCTGATTGGTTCTCATCAGTCACGTGACTCGACTACCAGCGGTGAACACAAAGCGTCGCTAACACTTCCTGTCAGGAACAGTTCCACCTCGTCATCGCTCAGAGAAAAGAGATCACGCTCTGACTCTTCACAAAGCAACCAACTGCAGAGGAGACACTCTACTTCCTGTTTACATCACATGACCACTGTACATGAATGATCATGTGACAAACACGAACAAAATCTGAGAACTGCGGAGAAAAAGGTTTGTTCTGTAAAATATCCACGAGTGTGAACGTGAACAAACCTTGAGGATGTTCTGGGTCTCGTTCCATTTATTGGTCCACTCCTTCGTCAGCTCCAGAACCTGCAAACAGACGGACCACACAGAACACATGACCTTCTGTCCCGCTGCAGGTGTGAATCATCCTCATTGTAATGTTCTCATGAATTCTTTGAATTATGTTGAAAGAGAGAATTACAAAATAAACTGATTATCTGAGTCAGAATTAAAGGTCCAGTGTGTCAGACTTAGGTGAAACGATCTATTGGCAGAAATCAATTTTTTTTTTTTAAATAATCCGGAGGCAGCCATGTTTTTACAGAAGCTCAAACTGGACAAACTACACCTTTTGAGTTTCTATGACAACTGGAGCTGCCACAGGTTCTCTGTCATGTTTGGAAGGGGGGGTATTCAGCTGCAACGTGACACTTCACCACTAGATGTCACTACATTCCACACACTGAACCTTTAAACACAGAGTTCTGTTGTAACAGGAGAGTTTGAGCGTGGGGTTAAACGTGCGACGACACGGTGAGACGTCGGACTCACTCTGGCTTCGTTCTGGTGCAGTTTCTCCTCCATGCTCAGAGCGGTGGGTGAATCCAGGAGCGCGATCTGAAACAGAGAAGATGAGCTCAGGTTTGTTTCATCGTCACGTGTCCTCCTCCACTTTAATTTCCAAACAACACAGAAGCTGTAAAAGCAGCAGCAGCGCCTCCTACAGGTAATGACCGGCTCTTCACGCTCCGTAGTATTTGAAATTTCACCTGGTTGCCCTGAACCAGCAGAGCTTTCAGTCGAGCAATTTCAGCGCGCAGTTCTCCGATCAGCCGGACGTTGGAGTCCTCGTTGATGGTCGGCTTGTTGATGATGTTCTTTGCTCGGTTGGCGTAGCGCAGAGTGCTGAGTGTCTCGCCGTAGTTCACGTCCGCCGGGGAAACGGCTGCGACAGGAAAAGATTTTCACAGAATTAAATGTAACACTTTGAAAAAGTTAATATTTAAATTAGAAATGGATGAAAGGTTTGTTTCTCACTGGCGATCATGAAGGTCTTGGAGTTGCCGCCCAGGCTGTCTTTGAGTAGCCATGTTAGCACCGAGTCCCTGTACGGAACAAACACAGACTTCTTCTTCAGGTTGGTGTTCGCGCTAGCCTGCGTCATGTCGGCTGCACAGAAACAGGAAACGCAGTCAGCTGAGTTTGTGTGAGTGCAGCAGAAGAAGAAAAGGGTGTGTGATTCTGACCCAGAGCAGAGATGACGTTGCCCAGGGTGACCAGTGACTTGTTGATGTTCCCTCCTTCCTTCAGTCGGACGCCAGTGGCTCCGGTGGCGTCTGCTCGCTCGCTACCGGCCAGATCGACCAGGTGAATCTTACTGACTGTTTCACTCGGCATCTCTGCATCAAACTTTGCCTGAAACAATTTATTTCTTTAATTCCTTGTTTCTACAGGAAACAATTTGTCAACATGACCGATCATCAGTTAAATTATGGACTGTGAGGTCGGAGAATCGGCCTGACCTGCGTGAAGTTGATGGTGAAGATGGCGTGTGAGCGGCTGCTGACGTCGTTCATGCCGGTGCTGGCTGTGGTGCGGTTGATGTTTCCGGCCTCCATCAGCTCCTCGACGTCGCTGTAGTTCTGCACCAGGTGTTTGGAAAGATCTAAGATAAAAGGTGGACACAGGAACACAGGGCTTTTCTTTATATTTATTCTATTTTCATTTTCTGGGTTTTAACGATCAAGTCAAAAATCTTTCGTTGAGTAAAACCAGTTTATCTGGTCCCTGTGAATCAGCTGCTGCAGGGAAATAAAACCAAAGTCGGGGTTTGTACTGAACGTTCTTTACCTCCGACAGGATCAGATTATTAGAATGAGTGATCAGATTTCTATTAGAAATGTTCAGATAATTATTAATGTTTAGATTTTTGTAATTACTGTTTCGATTATCATTGTAGATTCATGTTTGTAACGACGTCGTTGTCTTCACAGACTCAACTCGAATCATCGTCCTCATTTACACTCTTCACTGTGACCTTTGACCTCTGAGATCTAATCTGTTTATCAACTGGTCAAAATGTGAAGAGATTCCCTGAAGACGGACTTGAGTTTTGTTGAGGACAGATCACAGGTCACAGGTTCACCTTCAACGTACGGTCCGTCTTTCGGATGCTCCCTGACTCTCAGGTTGTAGGTCTGAGTGGATTTCCTCCTCAGCAGATCTCTCACCCTCTCGTTGTAGATCTCCAGGTAACTGAGGCCACGAATAAAAAACACAACATTAACACCAGTCTCATGTTTTCGAATGTTTACATCACAACGTGCGGCTGTCGACAGTGACAACATTTCTGTGGAAACAATATTTTAATATGAACCAGATTAAGACAATAATCTGACATGTAAACATGATGTTCTGATTAACAGAACCGGACTAAGATCAGACTCTGAATAATCAATCATCAAGTGGAGACTTCTGACTTCAGTCATGTGGACATGTTTACGTCTTAATCTCATAACGTCCTGTTGGAGTTTTCACAGTTTAACTTTGACAAATGACAAATAATCCCGACATCAAGTGTAAACAAGATGAAAAGTAAGGAGGAGCTTAGACAGACAACGTTAGCTCCAGAAAATATTCTTTTAACAACTCAACAATCAAGTGGGTTTATTATTCAGACTATTTTTAATAATCAGATTATTGTTGTCCATGCAAACGTCATCAGTGATGACACACGTGACCTCTGAGGTCTCTTGTGATTGGTCTAGAAAGCTCTGACCTAATCTCACAGCTGCATTTACACAAGTTGTAGAAATGATATGTTGGACAGAGCTGAGTCATTATTACCTGTTTTCACCTGTTTGTTTGTGGGATTACCCAAAAACTGGTTTCCATGACAATGAGGGGAGGGACACGACCCGGAGAACTCGTCTGGAGCAGCGGACAGACCCAGGAGTTCTTTATCTTTGTTTAAAATCGTGACATGAAGTGTATTTGAAGACTTTCTCTAATTTCATGAAGAATAATCAGACACGCTAGAGACGGATATTTATGAGTGTCTGTGATTTGATCCAAATAAAAATCTGGATCTAGTGAATTTAAATGTGGTTTCATAAAGAGACGGTTAGTGGAGGTTTGACCTGAGTGACCTGATGTGTGAACAGCTAAATGTACATTCATCACAATATGAAGTGAAACTGTTTCATTCTGGTCTCACCTGACTTCTGTACGAAACGACGCTTCATCCCATCGAGTCGCCTCCAAGATGCGGCTGAACAGACCTTCACAGATCCTCGGGATCAGACCTGCGTCGCCCTGAAAAGCGATAGCATGAACGTTATCATGACTCCTGAGCAGACGCAAATAGAGCTGTAATTATCCACAGTCCTGTTCAGATCTTCCTCTGGTTGAACCGGACATGGTTCACACCAGGTCTGAACCTGTGAGATGATCTCACTCATTTCACATAAACATCAAGTGGGAACGTGTTGAAACTTTGTGCTCTTTGAAGTTTGGCTTTCTGAAGCTGGTGTTCTGGGTTTGTCCCTCGTGGTTGACGCACTTATTGTGAGTTGCTTTGGATAAAAGCTTCAGCTACATGAAATGTGTTGTGTCCATGTTTGAATCCCCACTTCCTGTTCTCTGTGAAGCGCTTTGTTAATCAATAGAGTCGATGATCAACTGCTGGTTGTCTGTCCAGCTGATAATGCACCTCAGAGCCGTGTAGATAAGATCGAACATACGAGTGGAAGCTCACATAACCGCACACACACACACCAGCCGGACTGTGACCTTTGACACTTGGAAGCCGTCAGTCATTTACCAACACTGAACCTGTGTTACAACACGAAGCTGTGAACACCAGAGCGTCGTATCTCACTCTGATGTCTTTCTAGATAGCAGCTTCTAGACTGTCACTGTTAAAATTCATCTGGACTTTGTTCTCACTGGATTTCCCATCATGGTGTAGGACTTCCCCGAGCCGGTTTGACCGTAGGCGAAGACGCAGGCGTTGTAGCCCTCGAACGCAGCTTTCAGCACGTCGGAGCCCAGATCTCTGAAAACCTGCGGATGAAACAGGAAGTGTTTTCATTCGTTAGAGAGTTTGTCAGACGAGTTGTCACCATGACGATATTTTTGGATCATTTGCCTATAATTTATAAAAATATTTTCTCAGAGTGATTGACGCTCTATTTAAACTGCAGACGTGTGCTTGTGCTGTGGCAGAGCACAGTCGATGTTGTCAGCTGGTGGCTGCTCCACACGGCAGAGATTATGGAAACATGCTGCATGTTGGGTAATAATGTGATGGATGAAGCTGATCCACTGATCCAGCAGCAGAAGACATGTCAGTGGAACATCTCTAGCTACACGTTTGTTTTCATCCATATCAGTGACGTTAGCTGCACCTTCTCCTGCTCCTCCTGCTCCTCGTTGTGATGACATGTTTTAAAGCCATTTTCATATCAAACTTTTCTTCTTAATTTCAGTGACAGTGCCACCTACAGGTGACGCAGGGTTAACAGTTAGTCTCTTAATTCCATCTCTGACTCTGATAACGATTTTCCTCTGCATCTCTGAAAGTTCCTCTTTTACTCATTGGTGTCATTTTCATGAATGAGCAGGAAGTGAAGCCCCTTATATGGTGTTATCAGGGGACTTATTATGCTAAAATGCTGTCTTCGTGCATGCTCACTCCAATGTGGAGGTGGAGTTCATCCTGTTCACGCATCATTTACACACTTTGTGAAAAGAAGCGTTGGTTTTGTCTGACGTGACGTGTTCCATGTAACCATGGACGTGTCATGGTTCTAAATAACATGACGGAGAAGAGAGGTGTCAGGAAATGTGACTTTGATCATCTCACACATTTCTACATCAAATTTAAAATGTAGTTTCACTGTGGAGTCAAAAACTGACGTTTACCTTTTCCTGAGAAACGAACGTGGAGCTTTTACAGTCGGTGGAGTCGTAGGAGAAGTCGTACGTGAAGGTTTTGGTTCGGTCTCTCATCGAATCTCCGGTGACGCCATCGGGAATCTTCAGGAGTCAGAGATGAAAACATCACAAGTTCAGATACGTTCAGATCGATTTTACAGCTCATGTGAACACGAGGATTAACAGATGGATACAAACCTTGAGGTTAGTGATGGAGGTTTTGGTTCCTTCCATCTTGATGATGCATTTTGAAGTCAAGTCTTTTTCCCTGAAAACGACAGAAGAGATTTAATTTCCTACATAACCTCAAATCTTTATTCGTCTGTGATGTTCTACAGAGCACATGTACAATGCCCCCCCCCCCCAAACTGGTCAGGAACCACATCTGGAGCCTCTGTCCAGAAGACCTCAGTCCTAGAAACAGATGAGATGCTGAGCCCTCAAACTCCAGAGCTTCAGGAGGACATAACAACATCTGGAGCTTCAGGAGGACATAACATCTGGAGCTTCAGGAGGACATAACCACATCTGGAGCTTTATCTGGAGCTTCAGGAGGACATAACAACATCTGGAGCTTCATGAGGACATAACAACATCTGGAGCTTTATCTGGAGCTTCAGGAGGACATAACAACATCTGGAGCTTTATCTGGAGCTTCAGGAGGACATAACAACATCTGGAGCTTCATGAGGACATAACAACATCTGGAGCTTCATGAGGACATAACAACATCTGGAGCTTTATCTGGAGCTTCAGGAGGACATAACCACATCTGGAGCCTCTGTCCAGAAGACCTCAGTCCTAGAAACAGATGAGATTCTGAGCCCTCAAACTCCAGAGCTTCAGGAGGACATAACAACATCTGGAGCTTCAGGAGGACATAACAACATCTGGAGCTTCAGGAGGACATAACAACATCTGGAGCTTCAGGAGGACATAACAACATCTGGAGCTTCAGGAGGACATAACAACATCTGGAGCCTCTGTCCAGAGGAGCCCAGGTAGAGGAGCTGAGCTTGTGGAAGTCAGGTGGAGATGTTTTAATTACCAACCTGCGAGCTGGAGTGTGAGTCAGTGAGATTTCAGCAGCGCTAGCAAAGATGCTACATTAGTTAGCTTCACATACACCGTTGTTCTATCTGTTAAAAACCCGCGTCCATGTCCTCAACTCACCGCCTGTTCATGGGCCTGACCCGGACAGCCACCCGGACCGAGGCCATCACGTGTGCCGCAGTTGTCCGCCCGGAGCAGGCGCTCAGCCGGTCGGTCACTCGGTTAGCCAGTTAGCCTCAGTGGCTTGACGGTGAGCGGCGCTGCCTTTAAACAGCTCATAAGCTAACAGGCTAACTGGCTAGCGTGATAAAGAACAAAGGGCAAAAGTCACGGAGATAAACCCGAGCAGCTGCACACGGAGCCGGGCCGGCGGGTGGCGGGCTGGCGGGGCTGGGGCCGATGATAACAGGTGTTATCGTGGACCGGGGATACCGCGTCACTGTCCCGGGAACAACCGACTGTACCCATGGGTCACAGCAGTTAGCTTCTGTTAGCTTCTGTTAGCATGTGTTAGCTTCTGAGCTAACAGCGCTCAGCTGGCGCTCACGTGACGACAGAGCAGCGTCAGCTGACATAAACATTAAACTCTACGGAGAGAGAGAGGAGACAAAAGAGTTTCTTTATTTATGCTGAAGATAAACAACAGTGTTATTATTAGTATTATTCATATCATAATAGTTATTGTTATTATTCATATGATTGTTCTAATTGATACTGTTATGATTATTTATTATTTGTGTTATTGTTATTATTATTGTTGTTGTAGTCGTCATCAGTTGTCACTCTGACCTGCAGGAGGCGCTGACCGGACGAAGGAGCCTTATAGCAGCAGCAGTGTGACGTGTTTCCTGTTGAGCGCAGAGGAGCAGAGGAGCAGAGGAGGTGAGTCCATGACTTTAGTTTCTTCTTTCTCCGGCTCCGACTCAGATCAGCGGCTCAACTCAGACCTGTAACCGGCTGATGTTCGTCTGGAGGCCGCTGGTCTGAGGAGCATCGGCCGCCGGATCTCTAAAGCTAACTGCGCTAAGCTAACGTTATGAATGAGGCAGAGGAAGCTAACACGTGCTAACATTAGCTTCTTTAAACAGAATGAGATGAAGAATAAACACAGAAGCTTCCAGATTATGTTCCATCGGACTCATTCATATTATTACACGAAGCTCCAGGACCCACTGACCCGCACACCGAGCCCCGTGCTTCAGCTCCATGATAGAAACTAGAACATTACATATACTTTTATATTTAGTGTTGTAGGATAAACCATTTCATTTCAAAACCTCATGAGGAAACAAATGAGTTGAGAAGTTTCACTTTAACCATAAACTGACAGAAATATGTAGACTGAGGATTAATAAAATAAACTTCTACATGAAGTCTGAACGAGAGTTCACAGAAAGGTTGTGCTTAGTTCATTCTGTGAAATGGTTCTGAGCCATAACTTTGGTCTGCTGCTGTTTCCTCAGACTTCAACATGGATATCCGACCAAACCACACAATTTACATCAACAACATCAACGACAAAGTGAAGAAGGAGGGTGAGTGTCCTGAACAGAGTTTACAGGAAGTGAGAGAGGAGTGGACCCGAGGAGCTGTGGAGCCACGTGATGTGCCGCAGAGGACGGAAACTTCAAGATGAATTCATCAACAGCTCAGTAATAAATGGAAAAAATAAATGGTGAAGTTTCTTATATATTTCTGCTGTTGTCTGTCTCTCGTCTTCCTCCCACAGAGCTGAAGCGCTCGCTCTATGCCCTCTTCTCTCAGTTTGGACAGATCGTGGACATTGTGGCCTTGAAGACCATGAATATGAGGGGGCAGGCCTTTGTCGTCTTTAAAGAGCTTGCCGCTGCCACCAATGCGTTGAGGCAGCTGCAAGGTTTCCCCTTCTATAACAAGCCCATGGTACGACCCAGAGGGATGACATCACTCTGAGCTGCGTGTGTTTAGTCCATTTTTGGCGCCGCAGCTCTGTCGTGTAGCGACACTGAGTCTCACCCTTGTGAAACATCACAACTTCAAGTGTGTTTGTAGAATATGACACGGCAGAGTCTCTGACCAATGTTCTGTTGATTTCCAGAGGATACAGTACGCAAAGACCGACTCTGAGGTCATCGCCAAGGTGAAGGGCACGTACGGCGACAAGGAGAAGAAGAAGGAGAAGAAGAAGAAAGCTCAGGAGGCGGGAACAAACCTCACAAAGAAACCGGCTGTGGTGAGTGATGAGTTTACTGAGGCGTCACGTCTTTATGTGTCGATGGTTAAATTGTGTTTCAGCCTTAATGTCTGTTCAGTATTTAATGAATAGATGAGATCAGTCGGAGATATGACAGAATTTAAATATCTCAGGAAGATCAACTGTTTCCAAAAGTCTTCACATCCACTGCTTCCTGTTTGTTTTTATCAAACTCCAGTGAAATACAGCCGACTGATTCGGGAGTCAAACAATTCCAGATACAGATCTATTGGCTGATAAAGATAAAGTGATTCCTGAGACTTTATCAAACCCGTTTCAGAAGAATCTGTTTTTCAGTTTTGTGTTTGTGTGAAACCACGGCTCGGTCAGACGATCAGATCTAGATCCTGTGTTAACGATGAACAGTCTCATGTTTATCACGGTTTTTGCTTTTCAGGGATCAGCAGCACCTGTGCACTCACCTGCCGTCCAGGTAAGACACGCCCACACAGGTTTAACATCGTCATTAAACTATAACAAACAGTCGCACTCATTTCTTCACGTTGTTAAACTGTCGAGACGAAGCAGAACAAACGGTGAACATGAGGATCGGCCAGAGTTCTGGTGGTGGACGATCCTCAGATCCACTGAGCGTCCTCTGTCCCACGTTCTTACACCGCTCTTCATCTCAGACTGTAAATAACGTGTTTGAAATAACGAGCGTTCAATAAACTGATGTAACATTTCACATGGACAGAAGTTACTGCTCCCGTTGGAAGAGCTAGTTAGCATTTAGCACGAGTGGTCGCCATTAAGATTCATTAGGATGATGAGGCGACTTCAGGTTGTTTGATGGAGTTGATTCTGGTTTGAACGGATCTGTTTCCTCCTCAGGTTCCAGACAACCCCCCCAACTACATCCTGTTCCTTAGCAACCTGCCGGAGGAGACCAATGAGATGATGCTGTCCATGCTGTTCAACCAGTGAGTGTTGGCTTCACTGTCCGTGGGACAAAAACCTCTTCACCCAAACATTCTTAATGATTCTAGTTCGGCTAACGAGCAGTTAGCCTGGGAGCTAGCTGCTGTTAGCATCAGCAGGTGAACCACGATTAGCATCAGACTATAAACAAAAAGCATCTCAGTCACTGTTAATAAATCCTCACGGTTTTATGCTAACTGCTAATGTCAGCTAGCTCCTGTGGTGTGGTCGTTTGCTACAAACTCACAGCAACTTCATTTCCTCCCAGGTGCTTCAAAATAAAAGCGTCAGTGGTTCATTTTATTTATGTAACTTTATTTCAACTAAACTTTATTTAATAGGTAGAAGACTTCGATATCGTCCAGTGACCTTTGACCTTGTCAGTGTTGATGCTAATGACAGATTGATCATGAACTTGTCTGAAGGACGTGGGGAAGAAGTTGACAGGAAGTGTTTGTTGTTTGTGTGTCTCCAGGTTTCCTGGTTTCAAAGAAGTGCGTCTCGTCCCGGGGAAACACGACATCTCCTTCGTGGAGTTTGAAAGCGACACTCAGGCGGGCGTGGCTAAAGACGCACTACAGGGCTTCAGAATCACGGCGACGTGCGCCATGAAGATCACCTACGCCAAGAAGTAGTTCCTATGGTGACAGACTGTTCAGTGGAGGGGGCGTGGCCACTGGATTTCCGTTGTGTTCTCCACATTTTTGTAAATCTTTTTTTTTGTTGGATAAATTTAGTTTTTTCATTCTTTGGCTTGAGAGAAAAATCTTTGCATCTTATTCTGTAAAATAAAGAATAAAAGACTTTTTCATAAGTTTGGCCTCAAATTAATTAACAGGTAAAATCACAAAATGAAGCTTTTACTCTTCACTGCTCAGAAGTTTCAGATGCAGATAGAAACTGACGAGTTTGTGTGTCGCTCTGCTGAAAACAGATTTACACTCACTGCTCACTTTCACATGACACACTGGTGCCACTCCTGTCAGCTGAGATCTACTGAGGCAACAGTTCACAGGCTCAGAACTGGACATTAGAAGATTGGAAATCGCTGCCTGGTCTCATGAGTCTTGATTTCATTCATGGTCACCATGTCACAAAGATCTTCTCAAACTGGTTTCTCATGACAGTGAGGTCACTGTGCTCCAGTCGAGAACCTCTGGGAGGTGGAGGAGCAGGAGATTCACATCGTGGATGTGCAGCCGACAAATCTGCAGCAACTGTGTGATGCTGTCAGTTCAACATGAACCAAATCTGTGAGGGATGTTTCCAACACCTTGTTGAATCTGTGCCACGAAGAATTAAAGCAGTTCTGAAGGCAAAGGGTCCAAATCAGTACTAGCAAGGTGTACCTAATAAAGTGGCCTGTGAGAGTATATACATATATATATATATATATATTAACTGTACAGGGAAACATGGCACACACTGAGACAGACAAAGACAAAGGGTCCGAACCAGTACTAGCAAGGTGTACCTCATAAAGTGGCTGGTGAGAGTATATATATGTATATATACTCCTCCTCTCACTCCTCCTCTCTCCTCCTCTCTCTCCTCCTCTCTCCTCCTCACTCCTCCTCTCTTTCCTCTCTCTCCTCCTCTCTCCTCCTCTCTTTCCTCTCTCTCCTCCTCTCTCTCCTCTCTCTCCTCCTCTCTCCTCTCTCTCCTCCTCACTCCTCCTCTCTCTCCTCTCTCTCCTCCTCTCTCCTCCTCACTCCTCCTCTCTCTCCTCTCTCTCCTCCTCACTCCTCCTCTCTCTCCTCTCTCCTCCTCACTCCTCCTCTCTCCTCACTCTCCTCCTCGGTCAGTGGAGCAGCAGCAGCTTCAGGTCTGTCTCTGGTTTTAATTCATCAACATCTTTATACATTTGATTTGTGAATATGAGCTTTAATTATTATTCACTTTAAAACTCTGATTGTGTGAGTTATAGTATTATATTATGATAGTAGTATATGATGATAGTAATATATGATGATAGTAGTATATGATAGTAGTATATGATAGTAGTATATGATGATAGTAATATATTATGATAGTAGTATATGATAGTAGTATATGATAGTAGTAATATAGTATATGATGATAGTAATATATTATGATAGTAGTATATGAAAGTAGTATATGATGATAGTAATATATTAGGATAGTAGTATATGATGATAGTAGTATATGATAGTAGTAATATAGTGTATGATGATAGTAATATATTATGATAGTATATGATGATAGTAGTATATGATGATAGTAGTATATGATAGTATATGATGATAGTAGTATATGATAATAGTAGTATATGATGATAGTAGTATATGATGATAGTAGTATATGATAGTATATGATGATAGTAGTATATGATAGTAGTATATGATAGTAGTATATGATAGTAGTATATGATGATAGTAGTATATGATGATAGTAGTATATGATAGTATATGATGATAGTAGTATATGATAGTAGTATATGATAGTAGTATATGATAATAGTAGTATATGATAGTAGTAGTATATGATAGTAGTATATGATAGTATATGATAATAGTAGTATATGATAGTAGTATATGATAGTAGTATATGATGATAGTAGTATATGATAATAGTAGTATATGATAGTAGTATATGATAGTAGTATATGATGATAGTAGTATATGATGATAGTAGTATATGATAGTAGTATATGATAGTAGTATATGATAATAGTAGTATATGATAGTAGTATATGATAGTAGTATATGATAATAGTAGTATATGATAGTAGTAGTATATGATAGTAGTATATGATAGTATATGATAATAGTAGTATATGATAGTAGTATATGATGATAGTAGTATATGATGATAGTAGTATATGGTAGTAGTATATGATAGTAGTATATGATGATAGTAGTATATGATGATAGTAGTATATGATAGTAGTATATGATGATAGTAGTATATGATAGTAGTATATAATAGTAGTATATGGTAGTACAGGTGTTAATGAACTGTGCAGCTGATGGAAATGACTCATGTGAAACAGAAAAAATGTTTCATCACTGAGACGTTAGATTCCTCA
This sequence comes from Paralichthys olivaceus, assembly GCF_024713975.1. NCBI lineage: Eukaryota > Metazoa > Chordata > Actinopteri > Pleuronectiformes > Paralichthyidae > Paralichthys > Paralichthys olivaceus. The sequence continues at coordinate 291,487 of NC_091100.1, forward strand.
ACCTGGACACACACACACACACACACACACACACACACACACACACACACACACACACACACACACACACGGATCATTGAATGTAACTAAATCTTGGTTTTCTTGACGTCTCCAGATTCTGAACCTGAACATGTTGACCTGATCCAAAATGGACGTCTCCACCAACAGCAGCTCAGCGTCAGTTGACTTCTTCCTGGTCGATGGCAGTCTGGATTACGAGGTTCCTCCGGATGAGATCCCGGACACCACGCGGGGCCGTGCCTTCTTCGTGGCCACCGTGGTCATCGGCGTGGTGCTGGTGGGCATCATGCTGGTCTGTGGAGTAGGAAACTGTCTTTTCATCGTCAGCCTCGCCCGCTACAAGCAGCTGAGGAACCTGACCAACATGCTGATCGCTAACCTGGCGGTGTCGGACGTGCTGGTGGCCGTGGTGTGCTGTCCCTTCCTGCTGGATTACTACGTGGTGAAGCAGCTGTCCTGGGACCACGGCCTGCTGCTCTGCGCCTCCACCAACTACCTGCGCACCGTGTCACTCTACGTGTCCACCAACGCGCTGCTCGCTATCGCCGTGGACAGGTCAGTTCACCGGGGTTCATCATCTGGGAGCAGGAACATGATCAGAGTTTTACTTAGGAAAATATTCTGTTAGAATAATCTCAGTGAAATCCGCTGTCTTCCTCCAACAACTCAAACCAGACTTGAGTGAGACGTCGCAGTTGCCCCGTAGGTTTACATTGTACCCACAGCTGCAAAAACCAGAATTCCCCTTTAACTGTCCTTCAGTGACGGACTCTGAGTCCTGACTCGTGCCTTCGTTCAGCTGTGTAACGTCAGGTGGGAGGTTTGAGTCTCTGAGGCCGGTGATTTCGAGCAGGACGGACGCAGCCGTCAGATGATTTACATTCAGAAAAAGCTGCTTCTGGGCTTCAGCTCCTGAATCTAATCCATCATCAGCCGCAGGAGTTCGTGTTTTTTAAAGAAAACCTGACAAAGAGCCAGAAGATCAGAGCTGCAACTCAACGAAGCTCCGAACGACGAAACACAGACGAGAGGAAGTGAGTGTGCAGCTCGGACACAGTCTGTGACAGAGACCAGACTCACAGAGTTTCCTGTCATGAACAAATGTTGAAAAAAGCCGTCGTCTCTTATTCAGAACAAAATTCAGGTGATGGAGGTTCGAGATGTTTCCATTATTTTACTGTTTCTCATATTTCTGCACCAAAAGTAATGAGAAGTTAGAATGGTCCAATGTCAGAGCTTACATTTTCAAAAGGACTCGTTCACTGGTTTGTTTCAGACTCGTCGGTTCAGACTGAAGCTGAACTTCAGGTGTGAAAGGTTCCTCAGACCAGAAGAGGAGTTCTGGGTCTGGATCAAACTGAACCTGGTTCTGTTGGTTCACAGTGAAAACACTTTGTTGGACCAATCACAGGAAGTAGAGACACATTAAACCATAGAAGAAGAAGAGGAAGCAGCTGCAGTCTTCACCTTCGATGATAAAATGTTTGAACCACGAGATCGTTCATGTGGAGCATTTGAACTAGTGAAGTACTGTGGAGTACTGTGGAGTACTGTGGAGTACTGGAGTACTGTGGAGTACTGTGGAGTACTGGAGTACTGTGGAGTACTGCGCCTGAAGGTGCTGATGATGATGATCATGATGTTACCATGGCAACCAGATGAAGCTACAGTCATTGTCTCCATTCAAACAGGAAGACTACTACCCCCCCAACTGACAACACGCCCACATCAGACTCCGTCTACAGACCAATCAGACTCAAGTATAGATAGACTCCGCCCACGTAGGTGAGACAGAATTCTTTAGACTCTGAAACGTGAAACTGAAACAGATCAAATGAAACAAACACGAAGCTTCAGACTCTGAGAGGAAACGTCTTCATCGTCCTGACCCTCGTCAACTCTCTGTCTGCAGGTACATGGCGATCCTCCACCCTCTGAAGCCTCGTATGAGGCACCAGACGGCGTGCTGTGTGATCCTGATGGTCTGGATCGTACCCATCTTCATCTCCATCCCCTCCGCCTACATGGCCTCCGAGACGACGTACCCAAATGTGGAAGGTGACACCCACAAGACCTTCTGCGCTCAGATTTGGCCGGTGGACCAGCAGGTTTTCTACCAATCCTACTTCTTTCTCATCTTCGTCCTGGAGTTCATGGGCCCCGTGACCATCATGGTCGTCTGCTACATCCAGATCTCCAGGGAGCTGTGGTTTAAAGACGTTCCAGGTTTTCAGACTGAGCAGATCCGGAAGAGGCTCCAGAGGCGTCGGAGGACAGTGGTGATGCTGATTCTGGTGCTGGTCACCTACATCCTCTGTTGGGCGCCGTACTATGGCTTCGCCCTGCTGCGGGACTTTTACCCCACCCTCATCTCCAGGGACAGGAACTCCCTGGTGGCCTTCTATATCATTGAGTGCATCGCCATGAGCAACGGGATGATCAACACCCTCTGCTTCGTGAGTGTCCGAAACAACACCAAGCGCCTGAGGAAGGCGGGCAAGTTCCCGCTGAGGCTGCTAACCTACGTGGCCACCAAGTCTGTGGACGAAGGGGAGGCACGGACGACCTCCCTCTGAGTGACCGTGGATGTAGAGGGGGCTCGGCTGAGGTAGAGCTCCAACATCCGAGGGATCGGCTGCAGCTCTACAACATTATCCAGAGTCGTGCATGTGGAAGGAGACAGAGAGAAGACACAGGAGAGCTGTTGTTAGGTTCCTGAAGTAACATGGACACATGTTGACCACAGGAACCAGAAACTACAAGAACCACAAACCTTTGGAGAAAATCAGGGACTGAAGCTGTCACACAGGAAGTTCATTTTATAAATAACTTCCTGTGTGAATGTCATGAATTGAAGCTGACTGGTCGAACACTGTGACTTTTCATTATTTGTTTGGATGTAAAATCTTCTTCAGCACAAACAACAAGACACTGACGTGGAAAAAGCTGCTTTATTTCAAAAAGTTGAAGGTACAAGATAACGATCTCCCAGAGTGCATTGCTCTGAGGAACATGTTTTCAGATCAGTTCTGGCCGCAACCGTTCAGACTTATCATCGATCATAAACCTCCTCCACGTTAGCAGACGGGACATGAACCAAACCAAACAAATCAAAGCAGACGTTAAATAAATGTTTGTAAAGATGTTTCTGTCGTTTCAGCTCGTTCTTCTCTCTGAAGTTTGTTCAAGTGTTTCTCATCAGTTTGGTTTGATCAGTTATTGATGATGTAAAGAACACGACTCTATTAAACCATCGTGGAGACAAGAAGAAGAAATCGTCTCCGTTTTCTTTATCCAGCAACACAAAACGATTTGTTCACGATCAAACAGACGATGTTTATTTATTAATAAACAAAATGAACAAACGATAATCAAATAGTGGGAGATTAATTAAATATTTATGCGTGATGATTGACAGCTGAGACTAACTCGTGATTGGTCGAGTCCCCTGAACTCATAGTGAGAATGAAACCGTTGCAGGACTGGTGTTTGTCTCCGAGAGAGCAGAGCTGCGTGTTCACGTCTGAAATCTCTTTGAGATGTGAAACTACAGAACCGTAGAAAAGGTTTGTGGACGGAGGCGTCGCTCCGACGATGAAACGCATCATGTTTTTACACGAGCGAGAAAGATTCTGAGGAGACTTGTGACTTTAATGTTTGATGGAAGGAAACGTCTTGACAAGAATCAGTGTGTTGGTCGAACAGACACCTCAGGTTACTAAAGGTCAGGATGACATGACTCCTGCATACAACACATGGCCAGAAGTATGTGGACACTCTGGTTCCTACTCATTACACTAAGTAATCGATTACATTCTTCGTCAGAGGCTACGAGAGGATTTGAGAGTTTTGCTGTCGTCCATCTTTATTTACAGTTTAAATCATGGTTCCTTCCATCCCTGAGAAACAAAGGCTGCAGCGGGTGGATTCTTCTCTTCCAACATGTCCCAGGATTCATTGCTCTTCGTCATGAAGCCAGCAAGCCGACGAGACGTCTTAGTGCTTTAGTTTTACGCTTCAACTCAACAGCTTAAAGATACATGTTAAAAATCCAACATCAAACTTTGTCTTCATGTCCAACTTCAGCTCCGTTGCTAAGTAACGCCAATAAGGACGGAACGAGCTGGTGACGTCGACCACGGAAATCCATGAAGGAGACACAGCACTTGGTGCGAGGTGGTGGGGCCCCCCCCACATCAAATTCTGCTCTGGGCCCTATGAAGCCTCAGTCCGGCCCTGCTGCCATCAACTCTTATTAGTTTCTCTTCCTTCACTTAACGTAGCTTTTGTCCAGCAGGAGGTGATTCACCCTCCGTCAGCTGCAGATCGTCTTCAGAGTTTCAACTCTTAAATCTGTTGCTGGTCTAAAAAACCTCTTTATTCATGATGAGACTTTTCAACTCTTAAAAACAGATTCCTTCTGGGAGATTCAACAGATCGGACGTCTCTACGGATTTAAAGTGACTGAAGAAAGCTCGTCTCATTCACTAACCTCCCTCTGACTTTTCTGTACTTGTCAAACGATGCTGCTTTCAGACCTGCACTGAATAATCTGATAATCTCATGACGGGAGAACACAAATGTCTGAGCGGGAACATTTTCTGCAGCTTTTCCTGCAGAGTAAAACAGGAAATCCTCCGTCCGAGGGGCCTGTTGACGTGTGTGGATTCTTTCTTTTCAACCTGAATCACAACAACCAGTTGTTTTGCTCTCGGTTTCCATGACGACACAGCATACAGCCGGTTTTGAACGTCGACGACAGGACGCGACTTGAAAGAAAGAACGAACTCAGAAATGTTGTGAGACGATGTGAGCAAACAGACGAGAGGCGGCAGAGGAGTCGACACCGAGGTGCCGACGGCCTCGTGTCCCTGACGAGCGTTTATTAAACCAGGAAGACGTTTTCTAACAGCAGCTCAGCGAAGATGATGAACGAACCTTAAAGGAAGTAAAGACGTGTATTCAGAAAAACTATTAAACTTAGATCGGGTCGTTTTCCTGCAGGATTCTGTGAAACATCTTTTCAGCTTCAGAGTGGATGAACTCTTTTTAATGTTACGATCATCTCAGGCTCCGCCCACTCTGATACATGCAAGTGTTAAAACTCATCACTGTTGCCATGGTTACATGATGACGCCCACGTTCTCTTCTGATTGGTTATCAGTCACGTGACAACCAGCGGTGAACACAAAGCGTTAAAATGAAACACAAAGAAAACAAACAACAGGAAGCTGGGTTCTACTTCCTCTTCAGAAACACCTGAGCTTCTTTCTGCAGACCTTTGACGTCCTCTTTGCTGCTGTCATCTGAGTCAGGAGGGACGTAGTCTGAGTCTTCGCCCACGTCCTCGCTGTCGTCGTCGATGAAGCTGTCGTCGTACTCGTCTTCGTCATCGACTGGGCTCTTCTTGGGGACAGTCCGTGGACGAGCTGCAGAGACGTGTTGACATTATGTGAGGACGCTGTGACCAGAACATTCTGTAAGGTTCTAAAATATTTCTGGTCCACTCATCAGCAACGGAGCCATGTTCAGGCGTCCACATGCTTTTATAATGTGCTGCAGAGACACACGTACATACATGTTGTATGATTTGATTTATGTTTGGTTTCAATCATTCAGGTGGATGAGACGTGTGATGAGACGTGTGATGAGACGTGTGATGAGACGTGTGATGAGACGTGTGATGAGACGTGTGAAGAGACGTGTGAAGAGACGTGTGATGAGACGTGTGATGAGACGTGTGATGAGACGTGTGAAGAGACGTGTGATGAGACGTGTGAAGAGACGTGTGAAGAGACGTGTGAAGAGACGTGTGAAGAGACGTGTGATGAGACGTGTGATGAGACGTGTGATGAGACGTGTGATGAGACGTGTGATGAAACGTGTGAAGAGACGTGTGATGAGACGTGTGAAGAGACGTGTGATGAGACGTGTGATGAGACGTGTGATGAGACGTGTGAAGAGACGTGTGATGAGACGTGTGAAGAGACGTGTGAAGAGACGTGTGAAGAGACGTGTGATGAGACGTGTGATGAGACGTGTGATGAGACGTGTGATGAGACGTGTGATGAAACGTGTGAAGAGACGTGTGATGAGACGTGTGAAGAGACGTGTGATGAGACGTGTGAAGAGACGTGTGATGAGACGTGTGAAGAGACGTGTGATGAGACGTGTAAAAGCCGCTCACCTCTTGTCCTTGTGTGTTTGTATTCTTTCCTGTGAAGAGGATTTGTCCTGTGAAGGAAACACAGTGAGATTATCTCCAGGTTCTGATCAGACTGAGGACACAGTCACTGTGTGTGTGTGTGTGTGTGTGTGTGTGTGTGTGTGTGTGTGTGTGTGTGTGTGTGTGTGTGTGTGTGTGTGTCTGTGTGTGTGTGTCTGTGTGTGAGATCTAGCTCATGGTGAGGACGGTTCCACCATGGAGGAACCGTGGAGGAACTGTGGAGGAACCGTGGAGGAACTGTGGAGGAACTGTGGAGGAACTGTCGTGGATTCTGATTGGTCGTTCACAGTAACCAATTGCTCTGAATGTGCATCACGCCCCCCTGTGGTCAACATGGAGAGTCGCTGACGACTTCTTTGCTGGACCTTCGCCTGTGACAGCGCAGGTCCCTGTGGGCCGGTCACCAGGTTTCCCATCATGCCTTTCAACCAATGCCTGTCATCAGCAGGAAGGACAGCGCTGTGATGTCTGACCTGTAGCAGTCTGAGCCGTAGGGGCACTCGGGTCGGTCCACCACCTCCTCCTCGTTCTCCTCCTCCTCCTCGTAGTCGCTGTCACCGGGATGACTGCACTCCTGGAAATGTACCGGGTTCTTCCTGGAGAAACAACAGGTGGATGAGAGGGTTTCAGTCTCTCACACCGAGCGTCTGTGCTGCTGCGCTCTGCGTCTCAAAGACAAAGTTGATCCTGAGACTAAAAAAGGTCGATTCCAGCAGCAGAGACTCGACAGACAGAAAGTGACTCGTCCAGCTTAGATTTCATAATATGAAGCTTATGTTAGATTTTGTCTTGTTTCCTGTTGATCATCCTCCAACTTCAGCTGCGGAGGTGAACTCACCTGTAGCAGTCCTTCCCGTACGGACACGGCATTCTGAGCCGAGCAGAGACGGACGAGGATCCACGGTTCGACCCGACGGACTCAGCTCGTTTAGTCCCCTGTCGTCCGTCTTTCGACTTCCTGTCCTCCTTCATGGATTCAGTGATGTCAAGTGCCTGCGTGGTGGCGGCAGCGGGGACCGCCGTGGATGTCTCTCCTCCTCTTCCCTCCTCTCCCACCTCCATGGCAAAGCTGTCAGACTCGCTGCTCGTCTCAGTCCTGCTGGAGCCACGCCGATGATGGACTGTGGCAACATCCTGCATCAACACACAAACCAAAAGACGAGTCTGAACACCTGAACATTTTCATTCATCATGTAACTGCTGATAATGAAATCTAATCAATTCATCCTTGAGTTCAACTAACAACTGGTCCGAATCTGAAGACATTCTCTAAAGCTTGAGATGTTTAAGAGGTTTAGTCAGGTCACATTAACCTTTGACCTCTAAAACCTAAACAGTTCATCTTTGAATCCAAGTGACCATTTAGTCCCTGAGATATCTCGTTGATAGAAACCGGTCAGAGGAACTACCTGAAGCAATGACGCCTCTGGCCACAAGGAGTCGCTGGCTCAGAGAAGTAAAAACGTAAATCACAGAGGATTTTTAATTTACGATAAATCAAAGCAGCAAATCTTCACATCTGAGAAGCTGCAACCAGAAAATATTTTATTCTCATTATACTTTAAATAAGATTTCCCAACTATTTGAAAAAGTTTCCAGATCAATGAGTAAACATGCTGTGTTTATTTCTAAATGCTAAGCTAACGGCTAACATCCCTGAGACTTTTATTTAGGACATGAAAATGTGAAATGAGTTGAACTTAACTTATTTGAACTCAATTGAGTTGGTAACATCTTCATCACTCACCTTCCTCCTCCTCTTCCTAGGATGCTCCTCCCCCTCCTCACTAAGCCCCACCTCCTCAGATTTGGCTGCTGCAGGTGCTTTACTTATCTTCACGGACGACTGAACTAAAAAAGAAATGTAACATGAATGTTTTGATATTATGGTATTTTTGAGACATCGTGTTCACGACAACCTGAAAACATACTGCCCCCGGCCACTAGGTGTCACCGGTGCAGAGGCACAGTGTTGTTTCCTGGTGGTTGTTGCTGCTCCGCCAGTTTTTCATGTGAACATAAAACTGCTCAGTAAGAAAAGCAGCTTGAGCAACGGACTTCATATTTATCTGCACCAGTGACACCTAGTGGCTGCAGGCATTATTTCCTAACTTTGAGGGAATTTCTTTAAATGTGGGGGGGGGGGGGGGGGGGGGTTTACCTTTGGGACTGGAGGACGAACCGGGAGGAGCAGCGACAGCTGCCATCATCCACGCAGGTAGAACTCTCTTCTTCATCACAGAGTCAGCACGGTGTTCTTCATCCTCTTCCTCTGGAAGCGTGAGGTCTTCCTGTGTGACACAAGAGAACGCAGCTCTCTGATTGGCCGTCTGCAGGTTTGCTCCAGCCTGTGATTGGTTGGTCAGTTCAACATGTGCATCATGTAAATGTACACTGAAGCCAGTTCAGACACATCCACTGATTATCGTTTATAATTATTAATTAATTGAGTTTTGACATCTAAGGAAACGATGAATCAAAACAGTTTGAAGTTAAAGCCAGAATAAAACCGGAGACTTTGAAGATCACATTTAGAGACGAGTGATGAGAGGAAGAGGGGCGTGACTTCATGATGGAAAAATATCAGGTTGAATGAGAAAAGACAAAGAGATAAAAAAAAGTCTGAATGTCGACTGACATGAACTCCTTTTGCTCATCAGGACAATCTGCTGTCCCTGTCTGTCCTGTCTTTAACTGAATCATGAGTGAGAAGGTGGAGAACGTTTCCTCCTTCGCTCCCTGACTCTGTTCTCTCTCTCTGCTGAGTGGGTTCATCTCCTGAGAGAACAAGTGACTGAGAGTCTCCATCAGCTCCAGTGGAAGAGTGAAGCTGAACTGAGATCAGTTCAACACTTCATCACAGACACGGAGTTCATCACGTGTGGCTGCAGGGGGCGCTGTTGCTTATGTTACGTAGTTACGTTGCTTTAAATATCAAAAGCTCTGTGAACTCAAATGAGACGTCTGATCTTCGGAGCGTTTACGTGTTTTGCATCACCAGCTTGTCGCCGAGCAACAGAGCTGTAGTTGGACACAAGGTTTTATAGGCTCTTGGTTTTTAACACGTGAAGCGTTGCTGCTGTTTGTTTGATGGAAGCCTGAAGTTTAAACATTGTAGATATTAAGTATATGTTCTGAGAGGGCTCCACCTGTTGGAGCCTTCGACTCGTCGAGTGGCTGTGACGGAATTGATTGTTAAACACTCGAGGATGCAGAGCCTGAACTGAACAGTGGATGTTTGAAATTATAAAATCAACATTTTAAATAATTAACTATTAAATATTCATGATCTCTACATCAACAGAGATCAACGCCATCTTGTTTCCTGCCTCTCTGGTGATAAAGATTTAGTTTTCAATCATTAAACCTGATTTAAACGTCTGTTGGGACCCTCCTCCTCCTCCTCCTCCTCTTCTTCTTCCTCCCCCTCCTCATTGGACAAAGCTGCTGACGTTGGCTCCTTGTGAGGCGGAGTCTGTCCACGGTCAAGTCTTATTGGACGAGCCGGCTCAACATATGGCTCGGGAGAACTGGGACGTTCCTCCTCTTCTTTTTTTTCTTCTTCAAACGTCTGATTGTTTCTACGGGAAGTGACAAATTCAAATTTACAATTAAACAATTTAAGTCATGTTTGAAAACATTCAGCTCTCAACAATCAATAACAGTTTATTTGTCTCACACTCAGTTTGTCTCAAATTCAGTTTGTCTCATCGATGTCAACAAGCAGCAACGTCCTCTGTCCTCAACTCAACAAGAGTCAAACTACAGAGACACTTTCTGAGCAGTACCTGAAGCTCAGAGTCACATGTGAGGATCCGTCTCCAGGACACGAGGACAATAGATGCTGATGAACTGAAGACATCAACACAACAACAGGTTCTCTACGTTAGAAGAAACAGTTTGTGACTTCAGGTTTAAAGTATTTGTACATGAGGACATGTCTGATAGAGATGAAGGAGCAGCTTGAGTGTCTCTTTCAAACATCAGGACGTTGGACGACAAAGGAACTCAAGAGATAAAACATGAGTCAACAAGAAGCACTCAGATACGGATCAGATCACACAGAGCAGGAGATTCATCTTTTAATGCTGACGTGGAAATACCTGGGAGTGTGTTCTCCTGCCCCCACAGCCACCACCTTGTAGATGAACTGCCCCGGCAGCAGAGAGAAGAAGTCTCCGTCCTGAAGAGGGAACCAGGAACCTTTTCTCAGAGGTCGAGGGTCGTCAGTGAGGGACGACTGAATGAAGCACGGGTTCAGGTGCGTCTAAAGATGGAAACAGAAAGAGGGTTCTCACCTTTTATCCACACTGAAACTACTGTTCAAAATGTTTTATTCTGTTTGTTCAATGACACCATCAAACCTTAAAGACCTCATCGTACCATATCACCACGAGAGCCCTGAGCTCCCAGAATTCAATCTGTTATCCCTGAAGTCTCTAAAAGTAGAGGAGGAGCCAGAGCTCTCAGCATCCGGCTCCTCTCCTGTGGAATCATCTCAGGTTGATTTCAGGAGGCAGACTCCCGCTCTACGTTAAAGAGTCGGCTTTAAACCTTCCTTTATGATGAAGTCAGGGTGAGAGCTGCAGATCAGCTCTGAGTTCTGCTGCTGTAGCTTGTGGAGGAGCTCAGGAGGACAGAGGAGGACAGAGAAGCTCCATGTGTCATACATGGAGCTTCTCTGTCCTTCATGTCTCATCAACACATGTTACTGACTTGACTTGTATCGTGCTGGCATCTGATCGTAGCGGTGGACCATGATTAAGGTGGCAGCTGATGGTGGATCCTGATGGTGGACGATGATCACAGACTGATCAACAACATGTCTCCTCAGAGACTTCCTGACAGTAACTCCTCTCTTCATTCACCTTCCATCAAGCTTCTAACTGTTTCCTCTAACCAGTGCTGGAGCTACTCTTCTGTGTCTGACCTTCTCAGTTACACGTGGCGTCTACTGCACCTGTGTCCGTCCTGGGAGACGGGTCCTCACGTGTCTCTGAGGTCTCTACGTTCTTTTCCCTGTTGAAAGTTTTTTAGTAGTTTTACTCTTGTTGAGTTAAGAACCGATGAGGTCACAGCTCGTTAACCCTATGAGACAAACTGTGATTTGTGAATATGAGCAGTACAAACAACATTTGATTGATTCAATGATATGAAGCAAATCACGTTGTTTAACTTGTGACCAGTGTTTTGGAAAGATGACGAGGAATCAAACATGTGACGTCTGTTTAAAACTTAATACACTGGTCAGGAGCACGCACTGTAGATAAATGACGGCTCCTCTAAAGTGAAGCCAAATCATCTGGATCGCCCCCTGGTGTCCAGCTGCAGTATAGCTCATAAACCTCCATGTTAGCAGATGGGACATGGACCAAAGTAAAACGTAGTAGTAGAAAGTAGACATTAAATAAATGTTTGTCAAAGATGGTTTCTGTCATTTTACGTAGTTCTTATCACACCCCCGACATTCGGCTCGAAACGAGGTCATTGACACGTTTGAAGCCTAAACGTCTCTGATATTGTCCTACAATATCGGTCTCTTTAAGATCTATAATTTAAAATGTATTAGTTGGAGAATGTGACAAACAGCAGCAGCTCTTTGGTTCTGATAAATGAGCGTCTTGTTAATTAAATCAAACGTTTAATTCATGAACAAAAACAGACGAGGACGGAAATGAAAGAGAAACTCTTGGAACCTGAAGTGATTCATGAACCTGGAGCAGCTCTCAATGAAGAGTGTGAATCATAAGTCCTATAAATAGACACCAGGGGGCGATCTAGACAATTTAGCTTCACTTCAGGGAGCCGTCGGTCACTCATCACAAGGTCGGGGGTTTGATCCCTGACTCCACATGTCCACGTGCACTTAAAATACTGAATCACCCTGATGGTCCGTCAGTGTGTGAATGAACGAGCGATGGACGGTTTCTTTAAAAGAAAGAGGAACTCACAGGTTTGACGTGCAGCTGTCCACTCAGGTTCTGCAGCAGCCCGTGATGTCTGGACACTCTCTTGTCACTGACCTGAGACAAAGCAGGAGACGATTGTTTGAGGGAGACAAACAAAAGATCAGGAAGTTGACGATTACAGTTGATATTCATGATCACTGGTGTTCAATGTCCTGTGGGAAAAATATAAACATGAAATATTCACATTTTAAAACGTTTACTCAAATTTAATTGAAGCTATTCTTTTTGCTATTTCATTAGTTTCAATTAGTTTTCTGTCAACTGACGAATCAAACGACTTTGTTTTGTTGAAGCTCCATGAGCTGAAGACCTGACGTGTTCCTCACATGTTGCTCACATGTTCTGTATGTGAGAACAAATGTCTGAGTCAGTGTCTCTGGACATGTAGTCAAACATCTGGAACCTTCTCACTGAGCGAGTGGGCGTGTCTCTGAAGAACACAAAAATGTCTCCTGCTGCTTCTTCACGTGAAACACAAAGTACAGAACATGTGCAGACAACATTGTACACAGCTCATGTGTGGAAACAGTTTGAGTCCTCGTGTCCTCAGATGATTGTAACATGTAGCTGCACCCCTCGGTGTCTCTAAACATCCTACATGTCCTCTTCGTGTGTCCTACATGTGAGCGTGGACATGTGGACAGTCATAACAATGATTATAATGGAGACCACCTGTAGTAAACACAGCCAGGGGACTCACCCCCAGTAAGGGGCCCCTGCCCAGCACCGTCTCCCCCGGCGGCAGGTGGACCGGGGCCCCGCCGTCCACCGGGACCAGGTCGAAGCCGGACATGTGGGCGGGAGGAGGCAGCTTCAGCCCGGGTCACTGGAGCTCCGGTTCTCCGGTTCTCCGGTGCTCCGGAGGCGCGGGTTAGAAAACACACAACCACACTGAGACTGTGAACACGTGCACAGGACGGTTCAGCTGACGTCACACCGGGAGCGTCACCTGAGTTCGCCTGAAGAGAAAACCCGCGAAAACAGATGTAAACAAACAAACTTCAGACTGGCAGCACCAACACTTCCGGGACGCAGCAGCGCATGCGCACTAGAGTAGAAAGCACGTGTGGCGCTGTCCTGTAGATTCACATCCGCAGATTCACCAAAGTCCTCCGGAATCACTTCCTGTTCAAATGTCTCCTTTTAATGTTTAGGAAATATTTGTTTCTATAAGTGAAACTCAGCAGAGTTTTATTTATACATATACATATATATACATATACATATATACATATATATTTAAATATACACAGTTCAAGGACACAACATCCTGTCTCCCTAACCCAACGAAACACTTCCTTAAACAGGAAACGACTTTTTCACAGAAACCCATTGGGATCATTCTGCATGTTGTTTATTAGATAGATATGTTTGTGTGATTTAAATGTCGCAGAGTAAAGAAAAACTTATTTACTTATACTTTATTTTGGACAAAACGTTCAAGTGTTTGTTGCTGGGTGTCGCCCTGTGCGCATGCGTGTTTCACCAAACACACGGTGACGTGTGTAAACAACATTTGAGACATTTAAACCTTCAGCTGTTGGACACCGAGGGACGCGTCACGGTAAGAGGACGGCAGTGTTAGCACGAGACACTGTTAGCACGAGACACTGTTAGCACGAGACACTGTTAGCACGAGACATTGTTAGCACGAGACACAGAGACACTGTTAGCACGAGACACTGTTAGCACGAGACATTGTTAGCACGAGACACTGTTAGCACGAGACATTGTTAGCACGAGACACAGAGACACTGTTAGCACGAGACACTGTTAGCACGAGACACTGTTAGCACGAGACATTGTTAGCACGAGACACTGTTAGCATGAGACATTGTTAGCACGAGACACTGTTAGCACGAGACACAGAGACACTGTTAGCATGAGACACTGTTAGCACGAGACACTGTTAGCATGAGACACAGAGACACTGTTAGCATGAGACATTGTTAGCACGAGACACTGTTAACATGAGACACTGAGACTCAGAGACACAGATTAGCTGTTTATTTGCTAACAGCGGCTCAGTTAGCTTCTCTCCCCACACAGAGACCCATTGGGATTTGTTCTATTAAAAGTCTTATTTACCCACAAGTGGTTTATTTAAGATAGAAACATTAACGTCACACATTGATCTGCTCTAATCTTCCAGGTGGTTTCAAACTGCTGGACTCTATTATGCAGCATGAGCCGACAAGGACGTCCTCTGTGTTGTTCCTCAGTGAAAGAGGACCGTCTCTGACATCCTCCAGTAAGACTGAGCCTCAGAACTTTGCAGAAACTCTGCCCGCAGAGATGAGCGTGAAGATCTTCGGTGAGTTGGACACAGAGAGTCTGTGCAGCGCCTCGTGCGCCTGCAAACTGTGGCACGACATCATCGAGGAGAGCGAGCAGCTGTGGAGGAGTCAGTGTCTGCTGCTCAGAGCCGTCTGTCAGAGGGAGGTGGACAGTGACCGGAGAGACGGGCTGTCCTGGAAGGTTGGTGGACAACAAACAAATCAAAGAACATTTGATCTCTTGACCTTTTTTTTTTCTCCTCGGTTCATTCAAAACGTCCCCACCTATAAAATGATGAGGATACCTGTCCTGTCCTCTGATTGGCTGCGGCTTCCTCTGTGCAGGTGACGTTGGTGAGGAACTACACCCGCAGCTGCGTGAAGAGAGATTGGCTGAGAGGAAGATACAGTCACGTGAGGTCAGCGGAGGAGCTGAGCGGCAGGAACATGACGCCGCTTGACGTTGAGACGTGGGGAGAGATCCTGGAGGCCGAGTTAGACAGATGACGGTTCTTATTGAATACACCACGAGACTGCAGGGTGTCTCATCTTCTGTGTATATTTTGTATTTTATCACAAAAACATGTTTTTTACTTTTTTAAGAAAAATAATCGTGCACAAAGAGAATGAATCAAATGAAACTGTAACTTTACTGGTGAATGGTTCTCTTCAGCTGTTTCATTGATTTGATGTAAATATGGAATAAATCTCATTGTTGTGAAACTCATGAAGCAGATTATTAAACAAGCAGATTATTAATGAGACACATTATTAATGAGGCAGATTATTAAACAAGCAGATTATTAATGAAGCAGATTATTAATGAAGCAGATTATTAAACAAGCAGATTATTAAACAAGCAGATTATTAATGAAGCAGATTATTAAACAAGCAGATTATTAATGAGACACATTATTAATGAGGCAGATTATTAAACAAGCAGATTATTAATGAGACACATTATTAATGAGGCAGAGACAGAAAATCCCTTTAACCAGAATAAACCTCAGAACATATCTTATTCTGAAAAGTAACGCTGGGGGAAGCCCCGCAGAGCTTCCGCCTTTATTTTGACAACCGGAAGCGTGGTTCCCTCCAGCTTGACTCTGGTCCCCGCTCAGCATCCACAGGCCGAGACAGAGCGACTGAACCCGGGACGATGGACGACGTTCCCCCGCTCATCCACCTCTCCATCTCCCTGAAGATCCAGCCCAACGACGGAGCCGTGTTCTTCAAGGTGGACGGAACCCGCTTCGGTCAGACCCGAACCATCAAACTGCTCACCGGCTCCAAGTACAAGATCCAGGTGGAGCTGAAGCCCGGAACCGTCGAGGCCACGTAAGAAGAATGAAACCGTTAAAGACTTTGAGTTCACGTCAGGGAATCGAACCAGCGTCCGCATCCCGGTCACTGTAGAACATATAGAGTCCGAGCTCAGTGTGCGATTGGCCTCCTCCTCCTCTTCGTGCTCCTCCTCTTGATCCTCTTCGTCCCCCCCCCCCCTTCCTCCTCTTCGTCCTCTTCGTCCTCCTCCTCTTCCTCTTCTTCCTCCTCCTCTTGATCCTCTTCGTCCTCCTTCCCCCCCTTCCTCCTCCTCCTCCTATTTCTCTTCCTCTTGGTCCTCTTCGCCCTCCTTCTCTTCCTCTTCTTCCTCCTCCTTCTCTTCGTCCTCTTCCTCTTGATCCTCTTCGTCCTCCTCCTCCTCTTCGTCCTCTTCCTCTTGATCCTCTTCGTCCTCCTCCTCCTCTTGGTCCTCTTGGTCGTCCTCCTCCTCCCCTTCTTCCTCCTCCTCCTTCTCTTCGTCCTCCTCCTCTTGGTCCTCTTGGTCGTCCTCCTCCTCCCCTTTTTCCTCCTCCTCTTGGTCCTCCTCCTCCCCCTCTCCTTCCTCCTTCTCTTTCTCTTCCTCCTCCTCCTCCTCCTCTTCCTACTCCTCTTGGTCCTCCTCCCCCTCCTCCTCCTCCTCCTCTTCCTCCATCATGATTAATAAATCATGTGTAACTGGATCAGTTGCAGTGACATCACTAAGGCTCAGGTGGAGGAGGGCGGAGTTAAGCTGCTCAAAACACTAAAACATTATAAACTTAAATAAAGAAAATAAATTAAACGTTGACGTAAATTATAAAAATAATTATAAAAAGATTCTGAAATGTTTTTGGACTTTATGTTTCAGATCTGAAGCAGCAGCAGGAAGTGAGCCTTCAGATGACAGGTGGCGCTGTCTCCTCTATAGTTATGTGTCCTTCGAACTATTGAAGGGTTTGGTGACATCGTCACGTGTCGTACATGTGAACGTAAACACGTGGACTTAGTTAGGACATCTTCGCGTGTCGTACATGTGAACGTAAACACGTGGACTTAGTTAGGACATCTTCGCGTGTCGTACATGTGAACGTAAACACGTGGTCTTAGTTAGGACATCTTCGCGTGTCGTACATGTGAACGTAAACACGTGGTCTTAGTTAGGACATCTTCGCGTGTCGTACATGTGAACGTAAACACGTGGACTTAGTTAGGACATCTTCGTGTGTCGTACATGTGAACGTAAACACGTGGACTTAGTTAGGACATCTTCGCGTGTCGTACATGTGAACGTAAACACGTGGTCTTAGTTAGGACATCTTCGCGTGTCGTACATGTGAACGTTAACACGTGGACTTAGTTAGGACATCTTCGCGTGTCGTACATGTGAACGTAAACACGTGGACTTAGTTAGGACATCTTCGCGTGTCGTACATGTGAACGTAAACACGTGGACTTAGTTAGGACATCTTCGCGTGTCGTACATGTGAACGTTAACACGTGGACTTAGTTAGGACATCTTCGTGTGTCGTACATGTGAACGTTAACACGTGGACTTAGTTAGGACATCTTCGCGTGTCGTGAATCTGGATTGGAACTGGAACCTTCTTGATGTGAAGCGTCAACACATCTGGTAACTGTCAGTCACCGGTAGAGTTCTGTTTCTGGGTTTGGAAGGTGAACTTCAGTCTGACGAGGGACAGTCTGGACAGTCTGGACAGTCTGGACAGTCTGGACAGGACAGTCTGGACAGTCTGGACAGGACAGTCTGGACAGTCTGGACAGTTTAAACGGGGAAGTTCAGGACAGGTCGTGACATTTGGCCTCAACCATAAACGGGAAGACTCGGTTCCCTTTGTTTGAAACGTTGGAAAAAGCAGGTTGATCACAAACGTAACATCACCACGTGCTTTTCTTCCTCCTCACAGCAACATGAACATTGGAGGCATCATCTTCCCTCTCGAGCAGCAGTCCAGGGACGAGGACTCTGTGATTTATCACGGCAAGTACGACACGGAGGGCGTCCCGCACACTAAGAGCGGAGACCGGCAGCCTGTCCAAGTCAGTATCGAGGTAAGACAGCAGCGACACCTGTAGGAGATATCAGGTAGATGCTGACTCAGGCAGGGACCAGTTGTTTGTATTTTTAAGTATGAAATCAAAAGCTACTCTCATCATTGCTGCTGCAGTGTTGGTGACACAGTCCCTTTCTGTCCAGTTTAACAAGGCAGGGACATTTGAGACAGTCTGGCAGGCGAAATACTACAACTACTACAAGAGGGAGCACTGCCAGTTCGGAAACAAGTTCAGCAACATCGAGTACGAATGCAAGCCCAACGAGACACGGACCCTAATGTGGATCAACAAGGAGACGTTCAACTGAGTCAGCTCATCCACACCAACACCAACCAGAGGACACCAACCAGAGGACACCAACCAGAGGACGTCGGTCAGACAGGGATTTGGTTTGAACATCAGCATCACAGTAAAAGGACAACTCTGGTATCTGTATTGTTTTCTGATAAAATGGGAGAAAAAATCTGTAGCAGCTGTTCGATGTTTTCAAAATGTTTTTACTTTGAAGCTGCATTTACTTTGATTTGCGGCGGCTGAATGAGAACCGTTTGAAAACCATCGGTAATATTTAAAAAGTCAAAGACAAGTGCACACAGGAAACCAAAGGGACAGAAAAGGAAAGATCTTCAAAATGCAATTTTCTCTGA